>NW_006400227.1:350253-402886 GCF_000299155.1 Elephantulus edwardii | reverse complement strand
GCAAAAGAAAAACTCCCTCATTGGTACACAATCCCCCCCCCCGCACCTTACTCTTAAAATGTTAGCAAAGATACTAATATATCTTTTGCTTAACAATTGAGAAATCAATCATCAACATTGACACTCTGTGAATGTGGAGAAACGATGAAATGTGCTCATTCATAGGGTTGCTATGAGTCGGCACCTATCAACAAGAACAACAACCAACAACGAGAATTTTTTTTTTTACCTAGTAGAAAGAAAGTTATGCTAACAAGTCAAAGGTGGGTGATATTAATCTGTGGCCCTCAGGCCTGGTTTTAATTGTTTGTGGCCATTCTTCTAGGTCATATAGCACTGGTCTGTCCATTTGCTGTATAGAGATAACTCATGGTTGCTGTGATACTAAACACTGTGACACTGATGTGTCAAATGCATTAATGGTCACCCATGGTGGACAGTGTTTGGTGGGGCTTCCCAATTAAAACAATCTTGAAAGCAGGAGTGGCATTCACTTCCGAAAGAGCTTGCCTCTGGAAACCCTATGAATGTGGAGAAATGATGAAAATTATACAAGTGTTCAGTTCTTACATTCATAGGGTCAGTATGAGTTGTCTACGATTTGACAGCACGTAACAACAACAACAACAATGAAATTTTGATATTTTACATTTCCAGAATTTAGAGAAGGCACATTAATAATGTTTCGAAAGGAAATAATCACATGTTTAGGTAGATAAGTGGAAAGCAGATACTATTAACAAAATAACAATAGGAAAATTAAAAAGCTAAAGAACCTGGAATTATTCAGTGTTGTTTCACATGGAAGGTAAAGTTTTTAATGGAAAATGAAGTTGGCTTTTATGGGATTTTTTTGTTTCCTTTTTAAAGCTGTAATATTTTTTTTTTATGAGTCAGTAAATTTTTTGGGTCCAGAGAGACAATATGCTTTATGGCCATATGGTCTCTGTTGCAACCATTTTAGCTTAGAAGTAATCCTAGGCTATATTTAGTAAACAGCTGTGGTTGTGTTTCAAATAAAACTTTACTTACAAAAACAAACAGCTGAATAGATTTGATAGACAGGTATGTGTTATTTTTCTGACACTTGATCTGTCTGATAACAGAAATGATTTCTTTAAAAAAATTATTTTTTATTATTAGTTTTGGTGTGTATTGCCAAATTGTATCTGATTGGTACAGGAGGAGATTGTCCCTCCTTCTCCAGCAGAGCATCTGTTGGGTTTGAACAGCTCCCCTCTGGGATTGCAGTGCAGCTTCTTACCACTATGCCATCAGAGCTTGCCAATAGAGATGATTCTTAACAGTTCAGTAAAAATAATGATTTAAAGTCCCAGATCTCATCAGCAATATGTCTTTTGTGACTGAAACACCTTGTAGGGGGGAAAATCATCGACCTGGTATTCTTTGACTTATTATTTTGATTAATCTCTCCTTTCCTTAGATGTATCAGTGTTAAGTGGTAGAATTGTAGGATGAACTTATTATTATCATTACACAATTTATTTTCTGAATTATTATGTAAAATTCTCTCTCTGTTTATCCTTTTCACAGACAACCCTCTATATTTTAGATACAACTCTGAATTTTATCCTATCCTGTGCCAACTTCATCATCTCTGAACATTTTATCTCATTGCTGTAATCAATGTGTCAATCCTTCTCATTGAGAGTCTTCTCTCTTTTGCTAATCTTCCACCTTTCCAAGCATGATGTCTCTTTCTAATGACTAGCCAACAACAAATTATGAGACAAATGCCATCTTTGCGTTTAAGGCAAATTCTGGTTGCACTTTTAACCAAGGCATATCTATTTGTTCTTTTGGCAGTCCATGGATAATAAATTTCAATCTCTACTTTTTTTAATGGTAGTTAAAATAGTAAATTAATTTATGTTAATGCATACTATACAATTTATTATACATTATTATACTAAAATGCATACTAATTTATCTGTATGGGTAACTCTCAAAAATATAATGTCTATATTTTTTAAAAGTAGGCTGCAGAATAACATATAGTGAACAATATGCTTTTAAGATTAAATAATATACAAAGCTACACTTTGCCTTTAGTAACTACCCCATCCTCTTTTTATTCTTTTTCCCCCCTTTTTATTTCTTTAAATAATTTCAATGAGAGTTTACAGAGACTTTAGATTTCCATTCCCAGTAGTGGAATTGCTGAGTAAAATGGTATTTCTATTTGCAACTTTTTGAGAAAGCATCATACAGCCTTCCATAGTGGTTGTACTATTTTACACTCCCACCAACAGTGAATAAGGATTCCAGTTTCTCCCCAAAATTGCCAGCATTTGGTGTTTACTGCTCTATTACATTTTGCTATTCTTACTGTGGTGAGATGATATCTCATAGCTGTTTCGATTCGTATCTCTTTTACAGGTAGGAATTTTAAACATTTCTGTATGTGTTTTTTGGTCATCTGTATGTCTTCTTTGGTGAAGTGTCTGCTCATATCCTGTGCCCATTTTTCAACTGTGTTATTTACCTTTATCTTGTTGTGGTGCTAGAGTATTTTATAAATTCTAGATATAAGCCCCTTATCTGACATATCATTATCAAATATTTTTTTCCCAATCTGTGGCTCCCCGTTTTACCCTTTGGAGAAGTTTTTGGATGTGCATAGGTGCTTGATTCTTAAAAGGTCCCATTCATCTATTTTATCCTCCCCTGGTTGTAGATTTTCCAGGATGCTTGGAAGATTGTTTATGTCATGGATTAGGACTTCTGGAGTTCTTCCAAGCTTTTCTTTAATGAAATTGATAGTCCTTCGTTTTAGTCCTAGGTCCATGATCCACTTTGAGTTGTTTTTGTATATGGAGTGAGGTGTGGATCTTGATTGAGTTTTCTACAGAAAGTTTTCCAATTTGGCCAGCACCATTTGTTAAAAAGGCTGTTGTTTCCCCACTTAACTGATTTCATCTCCTTGTCAAAAGTCAGTTGGTCATAGGTAGATAAGCTGATTTCCGGGTTCTCTATTCCCTTCCAATGATCTATATGTCTGTCATTGTACCAGTACTACGTTGTCTTGACCACAACAGCAGTGTGGTAGGATGTGAAACCAGAGAGTGAGATGCTTCCTTCCTTGTCTCTCTTTTTAAGGAGTGCTTTGTTTATTCTGGGCCTCTTTACATCCTAAATGAAATTTGAGATTGCCTTTTCCATCTTGTTCAAGAATGGAATTGGTATTTGCATTGAGATTGCATTGAACGTGTAAATTGCCTTTGATAGTATTGTCATTTTCACAATATTGAGTTTTCCTATCCATGAGCAAGGGATATTCTTCCACTTCTCCAGGTCTCTTTTTGTATCTTATAGTAATGTTTTGTAATTTTCTTTGAACAGATCCTTTGTGCTTCTAGTTAGATTTACTCCCAAGTATTTAATCTTGTGATTAGCTATTGTGAAGGATATTGTTTTTCTCAGCTTCAGTTCTGTATTCTTCTTGTCATTGTAGAGAAATTCAGTTGATTTTTGTATGTTGATCTTGTATCCTGCCACTTTGCTCAGTTGGTCAACTATGTCCAGTAGTTTTCTTGCTGAGTCTTTAGGGTTTTCTAAGTATACTCTTACATCATCTGCTTATAGAGAGACTTTTATTTTCTCTCTGCCAATTTGGGTACTTCTTACTTCCTTCTCTTGCTTTATTGCTATTGCTAAGACTTCCAATATGATATTGAATAGGAAAGAAGATAGTGGACATCCTTGCCTAGTTCTTCTTCTCAAAAGTAATGCCTTTAAACTCTCTCCATTGAAAACAATATTGGGTCTCAGATTTGTGTATATACTCTTTACTATGTTGAAAAATTCCCCTTTAATGATATTTTGTTGAGTTTTTTAATCAAGAAAGATTGTTGAATTTTGTCAAAGACCTTTACTACATCAATTGATAGGTGCTTGTTCCTTACTTCATTAATGTGATGAATTACATTGATTGTTTTTCTTATGTTGAACCATCCTTGCATACCTTTTATGAATCCCACTTGGTCATGGTGAATTTTTTTTATATATATCATTGGATTCTATTAGCCAAGATTTTATTCAGGATTTTTGCATCTATGTTCATGAGAGATATTGGCCTATAGTGTTCTGTGGTTTGTTTGTTGGGGTTTTTTTTGTTTGCTTGTTTTTTAATTTGGTGATGTCTTTACTTGGCTTTGGTATCAAGGATATGTTTGCTTCATAGAATGAATCTGGGAGATTTCCATCTTTTTCTATTTTCTGGAATACTTTATGTAGAATTGGTGACAGATCTTCTCTGAATGTTTGGTAAAATTCACTTGTAAAACTGTCTGGTCCAGGACTTTTTTCGGCTGGGAATTGTTTTATTACTTTTTCAATTTCTTCTTTTGTAATGGTTTCAGGTGTTCAGTTTTGGTTGGTGTCAGTTTAGGTAGGTTGCGAATTTCTAAGTCTTTGTCCATATCCTCTAGGTTTTCATATTTGTTTCAGCATAATTTTTTATAATATTCCAATGTTAGCTTTTTTATTTTTGCTGGTTTGGTTGATCTATCATGATTCTACCATTTGGCCTAGTGGGGAAAAAAAATCTTTGTTTTCTTGATGTTGAGCTTCAATCCTTATTGAAGACTGCCCCCTTTTACCTTCTTCAACAAATGCTTCAGGTTCTCCTCCATTTTGGCAAGTAAGGTTGTGTTATCTGCATAACGTAGGTTGTTGATGAGTTTTCTGCCAATCCTGGTGCCACATTCCTCCTCATGAAATCCAACTTCCTGAGTGATCTGTTCCACATATAGTTTGAAAAGGTATGGTACATCCTAGAGGCGAGCAGTTTGACTCCACCAGATACTGTGCTGGAGAAGGAGGGACAATTTCTTCCTGTACCAATCAGATCCAATTTGATGGTATAAGCACAAAAAATAATGATTAAAAAAAAGAAAAAGTATGGGACAAGAAACATACTTGGAACACTCCTTTCTTGATTTTGAGTCATGCAGCATTTCTTTGCTCTCTTTTGACAACTGCTTTGTTGTCCAAGTTTAGGTTTCATACGAACCCAGTCAGGTGTTCTGGGATTCCCATTCCTCTTAAAGTTAGCCACAGTTTGTTGTGATCCACACAGTCAAATGTCTTTACATACTCAATGGAACACAGATATACATTCCTCTGGCACACTTTGCTTTCAGCCAAGATCAATCTGACATTGGCAGTGTTGTCCCTAGTGCCACAGGGTCTTCTAAACCCAACTTGTATTTCTGGCAGTTCTCTGTAGATGTACTGTCTTAATCAAATGTATCAATTATACCTGTAATGAGGAAGTGTCTTTAGTCTATAGTGTTGGCTAAAACCCTTGTCTGTCAGGCATTGTAGTGAAATTAAACATCCAAATTAAGACATACTAGAAAGAAGGATTTGCCATCCTAGTACGAAATGACAGATCTACAAAAACCCTATAAATAATCGAGTACACTTAGACTAGTAGATATGGCACCAAAGGCTAAGACCTCATATTGGGGAACAAAAGGAAGAGGCATAGCTGCAAACAGACACTAGTGATTGAAACTTGAAATATAAGTAACATGAATATAGGAAAATTATTCATTGTTAAAAATAAAGAGATTGTGTAAGTATTGAAATACTAGGCATTGGTAAGCTGAGATGGATTGGCATGGGCCATTTTGAATGAGAGAATCATATGATCTACACTAAAAATTAAAAAGTGAGAAAAAAACATCCATAGTTAAAAAACCATATCTAGATCCACTCTAAAATACACATTGTGTGGGACAGGATGCACTTATAAGGGAGATCTGTAAATAACACAATGATTCAAATATATGCACCAACAACCAGAGACAAAGAAGAGGAAATAGATGGTTTCTATCAACTTTTGCAGTTAAAAATCTACCGAACCTACAATCAAGATTGATTAACAGTATTTAGTGACTGGAATACAAAAGTTTGGAATAAAAAAGGGTAAGGAGTTGGAAAATATGGACTTGGTTACAAAAATGAGGCTAGAGATAGAATGAAAAAAGTTTTATGTACAATAGTTTATCCATTGTAAATATCATTTATTAAAAATGAAAACAGTGACTTTATGCATGTACCTCACCTAATGGACTATAGAAGAATCCAATTGATCACATCTGTGGAAAAAAAATTATTGGATAAGCTCAGTAACTTCTGTAAAAATAGGTCAGGTGTTTTATTATGTAAAAGACCATCAACTAATCATGTGAAAATTCAAACAAAAGCTAAAGAAAATTAAAATAAAGCCACAAGAACAAAAATTTGACCTTGCATATATCCTATCAGAATTTAAAAACCATCTCAGGATGGTTGAAGCCTTGAACACTAATGAATGAAGATCCGATGAGCTGTGGGAGGATACCAAGAATATCTTCCATTAAATCAAAAGGTCATTACAAACAAACACAGAAGAGGAAGAAAATATTAATATAGATGTCAAAAGAGACACCGAATATTGCACTAGAATGTTGAGAAGCCAAAGCAAAACGAAGAAATCAGGAAGTAAAAGAGCTGAACAGGTTTCAAAGGATAACTCATAAAGGCAAAGTATTACAATGAAATGTACAAAAAGCTGGAGTTAGAAAAGCAAAAGGAATAAAATTGCTCAACATTTCTCAAGCTGAAGGAACTGAACAACAAATTCAAGCCTGGAGTTGCAGTACTTAAAGATGCTATGGACTTAATATTGAATCACCCAAGAAGCACCAAACGAAGATTAAATGAGTACACAGAGTCACCGTATAAAAAAAAAAGAAAGAAAGAAAAAAAATGGCTGATACCTAAGAATTTCATGAAACAACATACGACCAAAAGGCAATGCTGATGAAAGGGGAAGTTCAAAGTGCTGTGACGGCATTGGCAAAAAGGCTGCAGGAATTAATGGAATACCAAATGATATATTTCAGCAAATGGGGATGGCCCTGCATGTACTCACCAGGTTGTTGCAAAAAATCTGGGGTACAGCTATCTGGCTAACTGACTGGAAGAGCCTGGATGAAAATTTTAGGGGAGACAAAACTTTCAACAAAGCTAAACTCAAAGAAATATGCACGAAGTAAATCATTAAATTGATTTTGATCCAATAGAATTCAGTAAAATTAAATTTCTAACATAAATAATAGAAACCTTGAACAACAGAGGTTTAATTATCAACTGATAACTTAAAGGTAAGTGATTCTAACCTACTAGTTTTCTTTACATAGTAGGAAATGTGATGCTGAATTGTAGTATGTTCATTTATGCATACATCTATTTAATTATGATAAATAATAATGTCCATATTAGACAGATAATAATTGCTCCTCAGGGATCCCAAAGCTGAAATGGTTATGGAGGCAATTTTCTACCATATTTGTTTCATAACGTTTTCTTGGTAGAGATCTTTATCGAACAGATTACAAGACACATTTTGTTCCATGACTTTCTTGGGTGTATTTGAATTAGTTTTGCAGCTAATCTCAAACTGCTTCTATTGCCCATGGATAAATGAGTGTCTGCTATTACAATGTCAGATCTATTGTCTTTTTTCTTCTTCTATATCTTATATGTGATTCTCATGGTATATGTCCAGCCTATCTAGGTATGATGAGGTATGAATGCCAAATTTGAAGTTGTTAAAAGCAGCAGTAGAGAAGAATTGAGAGTAAAGTTAGGACATGGAGAACTCTCACTTCTCACTTGAACAAAAGTTTCCATTTCCATGTACCTTGATTTGCTAGAACAGGAGAAAAACATTTCTTCCCTATGCGGGGCATAAAAACTATATGTGAGAAAAAGAAAATATATTACTTGTGGAAATAATTATAGCAACAATAAAATTATGACTTCCAAAAGATAAAATGTGTGTGTGTGTGTGTGTGTGTGTGTGTTTGCACAGTAATTGGTATGAATGGTGAAAAATCTAATGTGTTCAAACTTGCATATATTCTCAAATATAATATTCAAGACTAAAAAGGAGAAAATTAAAATACTTCTATATTCAGAGTTCTTTAAAATCATTATTATGCCTTATTAGAGATTGTCTCTCTGTAGCACATCATTGCCTTTATAAACACAAGATTTTTAAGCAGTTAAATGCTAAGTATAAAATAAGGCATAATGTTTCAGTTTCATTTTTCTGTCTAACCGTAAGAGAGTTAATAAGCATCAGCATTTTTCACTACAGGTTTAGTCCCACAGGGGACACCATGGTGCTATGCAAAAATGATAATATGAAATTCTCAAGAAAACCATTATCTCAACTACCCTGCCTGTGTATCACCCTGTGCTTTGTCGACACTGTTTTTATCATCAGACTGTGTCTCAATTTTCTCTATCTGGATTTAGCACCAATACCTCATCAAACTTACAAGACCATTTATCTCCCCTGAATCTATTCTTCTGCTTCCTACTTCAGAGAATGACAGCAACATCCTTCAAAATTATAAAACTTAAGTGGCATGTAATAACAACGTCTTCACTTTCTCACTCTTGCTCTCCAAATACAGGTAATGATAAAATCTAATTTACTTTAGATTCTGAAGTGTTTCTTACTTTTCACCATTTTCTAGTAGTACCCAAGCTAGAACTCCAATTCAGACTTTGTGCACCTGGCACCTGAAAAAGCATAATAACATCATAACTCTGTCTCCTAGCTTCTACCATCTCCTCATTTTATTGCCTCATTTGCACAACTACCACAGTCTGTCTACTAAATACTACATTTATAATATTAATATTATATTTGGAAGTTCTCATGATTTTTTTTCCACTGCTTACAGCACCATTTCCTTGGAAAATTATATTTGGCTTCTAATAAGATTTTACTTCAATGGAAAACAGGACAGGAAATAAGGACAGATGGAAAACATAGGAAAGAACAAAACACTTTCCAAATATAAAAAAAATATTTTTACCTTCAAATATTGAGGAAAAAATCCTACTTAGAGGAAAACACGTGTGTGTGTGTGTGTGTGTGTGTGGAGGTGTATGCAAATATATATAAATGTATATACATCTGCTAATTGTTGTAAAACAATCTAAGGAAGACTATTTAAAACAACTATAGCTATTGAGCTATCATTATTGTTATGTGCCATCTAGTCCCTTGTAACTCTTTGTGACCCTAGGTACAACAGTTCTGAATCTTGCTCTATTTTGAGCCAGGTTCATTGTCTCTGATACAATTACCCCCATTACCCTTGTCACTGAGTCTATACATCTTTTCCTCTCTTGCACTGTTCTCTACTCTTCCAAGCACAATGTCCTTTTCCAAGGTCTGTTTTTCCTTGCAACATGCTTCAAAATCATTGCCTCCAAGGAGCAGCCTGGTTTCACCCTCTCTAGGATAGGTCTGTTTGTTCTCTTAGCAGTCTATGTTGTTGTTGTTATGCACCATCGAATCGCTTGAGACTCATAGCAACCCTAAGTAAAACAGCTCTAAACTCTGCTCTACCCTATGCCAATCTCGTTGTCTCTGACACACATCCCAATTGCCCCAGTCACCTAATCAATCCACCTCCCAGAGGGCCTTCCCCTCCTGTGCCTGCCCTCCACCCTCCCAAGCATGATGTCCTTCTCCAAGGACTAGTATTTTCTTACAACATGACCAAAGTATGTCAGACGAAGTCTCAGAATCTTTGACTCCAAGGAGCAGCCCGGTTTAACCCTCTCTAGGATGAATCTGTTTGTTTTCTTAGCAGTCCATGGTACCCTCAGCACTTTTCTCCAAGACCAAAGCTCAAAGGCATCAATTCTCCTTCTATCCTCCCTGGTCATTTTCCAGATCTCTGACGCATAACAAGTGATTGCAAAGACCATGGCCTGTACCAGACACACCTTAGTCTCCAGAGACACACCGTTGCTCTTCAGTATTTTAGAGAGGTCCCTAACAGCAGACTTTCCCATGGCAATACGTCTTTTCATTTCCTGGCTGCTGGTGTCAAGAGTGTTGATTGTGGAGCCAAGCAGACTAAAGTTGTGGCTGTGAACAAACTCAATCTTTTCACCATCCATCCTGATGTTGCCAATTGGTCCGAATCTTTGTCTTCTTGACATTGAGCCTCAATCCATATTGAAGGCTGCAGTCCCTGACTCTCAGCAGCAAGCACTTCAGGTTCTCCTCAGTTCTAGCAAGCAGGGTTGTGTCATCTGCATAACACAGATTGTTGATAGATCTTCCACCAATCCTGATGCTGCATTTCTCCTCATAGAGCCCAGCCTCCTGGATGATCTGTTCTACATACAGATGGAAAAGGTATGGAGACAGGACACATCCCCAGCGTACACCCTTCCCAATTTTGAACCATGCAGTGTTTCCTTGCTCTGTTCTGACAACTGCCTATTGGTCCAATATAGGTTTCGCATTAGTACGTTCAGGTGTTCTGGGATTCCCATTCTTCTCAGAGTCAGTTACAGTTTGTTATGGTCCACACAGTCAAATGCCTTTGCATAATCAATGAATCACAGGTAGTATATTCAATAATCTTATCTAACACCACAACTCAAAGCCATCAAATCTTCTATCATCTTTCGTCATTGTCCAGATCTCTGATGCATAGAATGTAAATGTGAAGACTATGGCCTAGAACAAGTACACCTTATTCTCTATACTGACATCATTTCTCTTCAGTACCCTGGAGAGGTTCTGAACAGAAGATTTTCCCAGTGCAATTCATCTTATGATTTCCTGGCTGCTTTACCAAAAGTGTTAATTGTGGAGTCAATTAAGCTGAAGCTGTTACAAATTTTTTTCTTCATTTTCAAACTACACTGTAGTTAAGTAAGAGAATGTTCTTGATAGTTTGTATATAGACTCAAAATTTTTGTTAGTTAGCTTCAAGTTTTAAATGGATACCATATAATTTTATAAGAAATATTTAGAACTTTTCATTATCATATTATAAGCATGGTTACAAAAATCTTCAAATAGATATAGTGTTAAGTATTGAATTATATTCCCTAAAGATATTATAATTCCTAATTTCTTAGTCTATAACTGTACCAAGCGGCTAACCATGACCTTGTATGGAACCCCAGGTGCTCTACAAAAGAAAGATGGGTCATCTCCTCCCTGGAAGATTTACAGCCTCAGAAACAAATAAAGAGTCCATAGCAATTATGTCAATTTGAAGACTAAAATGCTCCTGATTCAGATTATGGCCTTTGCCATCACTAACTATGCATCTGAGAGCTAGACAATGCATATGATGAAAGAAGAATTGATGTCTTTTAGTTGTGATGTTGGACAAGAGTACTGAATATCCCAATATTGCCAAAAGTATGAACAGGTATGTATGTCTCAGAAAGGGTGAGGCCGGAGTGCTTCTTAGAAGCAAGGAAGGTAAAGCTTCACCTCTCATACATGGGTGTGTTGCTAGGAAAGGCTATTCCTTGGAAAAGGATATACTTGGAAAAGTGGAGAGTCAATAAAAGAGAGGAAGACTCCAAAGAGATGGATTGATACAGTGACTGCAACAATGGGCTTAAGTGTATCAGAGACGATGAAGTTGGCACAGGGTAGGACGGGTTTCCAATCTGTGGTTCATAGGGTCACTATGAGTCTTACTCAACTTGACAGCACAACTTGCCAACACAACCGCAATAACATGTGTCAAAATCAACTCAAAATAGTAACTTTGAGTTTGATGCCTGTTATGATAATCATACTTGAAGCATTTTTGTCTTTTATGTGTTAGGGAGACAGGTTCAGAGTAGTAGTAGTTGTTAGAGGTCATCTAGTTGAATATGTCTCATAGAGATCCTGTGAACAACAGATCTGGACTCTGTCCTACTATATGCCATCCTCTTCATCACTGACTCACTTGAATGTAACATGCTTTAAATTAGGGAGCTCTGGTGGCATGTCTAAGGTGAGCTGCACCACCAACCCAGAGGCTGCATGTCCAGGGTTTCCACCAGGGGCTCCACAGGAATATGGCGGGTAGTTTCCTCCTTTGCAACTTATGTCCTCAGAAACCTGACAGAGGGCTAATTATGAGCCAGAACTGAGTTGACAGGAGTAAGTTATCTTGGGTATCTTAGATCTCTCTCTCTTTTTTTAAACATTGTTAAGCACTTTTATTTGAAGCTTTGGTTGCGCAAAGGAATAATGCCAGTGGCTTAAATTAAATTTTTTTTAAAAAATGAAATCTTGTTTATCGCGGCTTTGTTTACAATAGCAAGGAGTTGGAAACAACCTAAATGCCCATCAACAAACGAATGGGTAGAGAAGCTGTGGTATATTCGCACAATGGAATACTATGCTGCATTGAAAAACAAGGAACTCATGCAATATTATTCAAAATGGGTGACCCTGGAGGACATTATGCTGAGTGAGGTATCTCAGTCACAAAGGGACAAATGCTATATGGTGCCACTGTTGTAGAATGAGGCTGGCATTGGGGTAGGGGTAAGACTGAGAAAAACTGGATGAAATATGTTTACGGCATTGAAGTCTATGGGGGAGAGAATAGTCTAAAAGTATTATATTTTAGGGCATTATTTTTATCGTAGGAGTATGCAATGAGGGTTGCAGAGTGGATTATATTTGGGGGTGGGGGGTGGGGTTTGGGGAGGGGGGGGGGGATTGTGTACCAATGAGGGAGTTTTTCTTTTGCCTTTCAAGGAGAGGAGCAAATGGGGGGGGGGGGGGGGGTTTGTGCGGGGAGAAGGGTGCAACAGTGAATGAATGGAATCCCAAAATCTCTGTAGATGTTCATTGAAATGAAAAATAAACAACCTAAATTAAAAGAAAATGAAATCTTGACAAGCCATTCAGGTAAACACCATGAAATCAAATGCAGGGAAAAAGCAGCATGAGCAATAACAGATGTGGGAAAAGGTGAGTTATTTTCAAGTAAATTTATGGATTTCACTTCTGCTTTCATTATCCTTTCATCTCTTTTAAGATATAAACATAGAATTAAAAAAAAAAACACAACCAAACAACAAGACGGTAAACAGCAACGGAAGAAGAATACTAAATCACATGAAGATTACTTAGGAGAAGAAACTGAGAAGAGACAAGGGTTTTTCTTTAGAGCCCACAAAGAGAGAAAACCTAGAGCCAGCACCCTGAATTCTGACATCTGACATCCTAAACTGTGAGGCAATCAATTTCTGTTTGTTAACATCAGTTACTCATATTTCTGTAATAGCAACAGTGTATAACCAAGATACATAATATGACAGTTTTGGAGATCTCTCTATAAAATCATCAGAGGAGAGGAGACCTTCAAGGAGATGGAATGAGACAGTGAAAGTAACAATGGGTGCACGTGTGTCAGAGATGATGAGTATAGCACAGGCTGGGACAAGGTTCAGCTATGTTGTTCATAGAGTCATTCAACTTGATGACACCTAACTAGAAAAACACTAAGAAAAATATTTTTAAAGTAAATTATGCTTTATAACTTGCTAGCATGTATAATAAATACTCTTCCACTCGGCAACTGAAATTTCCTATTAATGAGGAGACTGTGGTATACAGGTTGCTTCATATATTTTTGAAGGGATTATCGCTCATTTACTGCCACAAAGAATGTCATAACCTAATATGCCTGTTGATGTCTTCTGTTTATCAAGAACTTTATTTTTATTTTAAGAGAATATCCCCTACCTGATACTGACAACTAAATGTTGTTGTTGATTGCCGTCGAGTCGAGCACGACTCATAGGGACCCTATGATCAAAAGGCCTGAAGTCTTTCTATAACTATCATCATTTATAAAAGTTCATATTTTCCAGAGGCGTGTTGTTTAAGAAGTAGATGCCACTCCAACTTCCAGACAACTAAATAAAAGCCAGTAACTCCTATTATAATCTCAGTTTCAATCTCTGATGGATATGAAGCCCTGATAAATTGCTAATATTAATGTTAAAAAAAATAACCAACATTGGAGTAAATTTCTACTTCTTATAATAATGGATTTGTAATATACATATAAAGCAAACCAACTGACTTCAAATATATATTTACTTATATTGACTGATTGATTCCCCATTATTTTCTAACATAATAAATATTTAGGAGATGTCTAGTCCATCTTTTTCTCACATAGTAACTGATGGATTTGAACCACCAAGTTATTGGATAAGAATCCTGACATGTTGTAAACTATGGAGTCCAAGATCTTTTTGCTGTTATTAGATATCACTGAGTCAGCTTCAACTCAGAACCCCTACATAGAAAAATTCTGTCTGATCCTATGCCAGTCTCACAATGCCTGCACTGTTGGTTCATCTCATTTAGTGTCTTCCTCCTTTCCACTGGCACTCTGCTTTTCCAATCATAATATCCTTCTCCAAGAACTGGCCAGTGTATGTGGGATGAAGTCTTGCCATCCTTGCCTCTAAGAAGCATTCTATCTTCACATCTTCATAGACAGATTTGTTTCTTCTTTTGGTTGTTCATAGTATGTTCTTGTTATGTACCACTTGCGACTCATAACCCTATGTACAACAGCCCTAAACTCTGCTCTGTCCTGTGCCAATCACACTGTCTCTGACAATCCCATCCCCATTACCCCAGTCTCTGAATCAATCAACCTCATAGAGGGCCTTCCTCTCCTGTGCTGTCCCTCCACCCTACCAAGCATAACGTCCCTCTCTAAGGACCGGTCTCTCCTTAAAACATGTCCAAAGTATGTTAGATGAAGCCTCAGAATCCTTGCCTCCAAGGAGCTGCCCAGTTTAACCCTCTGCAGGATGAATCTGTTTGTTTTCCTAGCAGTCCATGGTATCCTCAATACTCTTCTCCAGCACCACAGTGCAAAGGCATCAATTCTCCTTCTATCTCCTTAGTCATTGTCCAACTCTTTGATGCGTAACAAGTGATAGTGAAGACCATAGCCTGTAGGATGTTCATAGCATAGTCAGTGTAAAGTTGGAAATAATAACTGACCCTCCAGCAGGTTTTCAGAGGCAATAAATTGCATGGGGAGAGATTGTCCATCACTCTCCCTTGGGGTGGATTTGGGCCACATTGAGTATGCCACAAATCCGGTAGTGTTCCTTCCATACCAATATAGTGTTATTTGTTGCATATGATTAAGAGGAGCTTTAATGGAATAATCCTTAGGTAATTGCACTGCTAACCTTAAGATTCTAGCACCTCCCTGGTGGTTTAAATCTGCCAGCAGCTTTGCTGGGGAAAGATGGGCAATCATCTTCTGTACAATTTACATACTCAGAAAACCCACTGGAATGTCAGCTACGAGTTGATAACAAGTCAATGGTGATGAGTTTGCTTGTTTGACAGTTAATTGTTATCTCTCATTTGCTTTCAGATATATCTCCAGATCTCTCATGTACACTTTTGTGAAATGCACATTTTGTGGGTTATGTTTCCTCATCTTCAAAATGAAGACAGATAATCTCTAGATGACATCTGCAGATCCATAGCACACACAAAAAAATTAAAAATTTGTTCATATTTATCTTCTTTTTCATGACAAGAAAATTGAATCATCTCATCCACAGAATTCTGTGTTACTAATGAGAAGAAAAAACACACAAACCAACAACTTACTGAAGTGAAATCAGTGTTGTTGTCATACTTGTTCTTCTCTATATAATTTTAATTTTTTAATTGAGCCTAGAATTGAAAAAAAAAGCTTATTATAACGAGGACTCTAAAAACACAAATGCATACCTAAAATTGCTTTCATTCTTATAAGTAGAAGAAAATTTTTTTAATAATTGATTTCTTGCCAGTCAAATGCTTCCAAGTTTTATTTTATCTTAGCACTGACTTGTACGGTCATTGTACAACTTTGTTGAAGTGCTAATTTGGCCTTTGCTGAAAACTCTCCAGTGTTATGGGACAATAGTGTGCAGCATAAATAATTCCTAGTTGTCTGTAATATTTTAAATGATAATCAGTATTTGGTTGTAAATCATTAGATAAAGAATGCAAAGGAAAAATGTATTTTTTTCCTTCACTTTATAAAAACTATTATAAAGCGCATGTAAAACGTTGCATGTAAAGTAGGTATGTTGTAAGCACTGTGTTTTGCTTGTATTTTCCAAGTCTGAGGCTATCTTAGTAGAATCTCACAGACTAACTCTCCAATATCTGCAAAACCAAACCCACTGCCTTGGAGTCACTTCCTAAACATAGATGCTCTAAAACGTATAACTGATTCACAAGGTTCCCAAAGCTGTCATCTTTAGGGAAGCAGACTGCTGCACCTGTCCCCAGGAACACACAGTGAGTACAGACAGCTGACCTGATTAGCAGTTTAACGCTTAACCATTGTGACACCAGGGTTTAGCACATAGTAAATGACAAAATATTGATATAAAAGCTGATCTGTAATGTAAAATATTTTAAGTAGATTCTATTGAAATGAAAGATATGCTGGTATTGAGTTTTGCATAAATAATTTTGTTAAATATTTACTGTGTTGAGTTTGTAATTCAGAGACCATTATACTACATAAGGTCTTTACTATTACTATAAACAAGCCTAGTGGTAGCAAAGATTTCCACAGTATTATGGCTGTATCATTATAAGAGTGAAAAGAGAAATCAACAAAAACAAATCAAAAGAGAATCCATAGAACATGAAGATTTAAAAGGAAAAAAAATTACTGAAAGAGGAATAAAGGATCCTAACAGTGAGAAACTGAGAAGTTTAGACGTTATGGTAATAACTCTGATGTAAAATACAGAAAAGGATTCAGTTAAGGTATTTTGTCAGTGATAGGAGCTACACTGCCATCTCAAAGGCAAGTGCTTCGAAACCATCAGTTGCTTTGTGGGAGAAAGATGGGCGATCTCCTCCAATGAAATTTACTGTCTCTGAAAATCCAGTGCAAGCTCAACTATGAGTCTTCAGACAGGTGAAAATAGTCTATGGAATATTTTTATAATAAGTACTTTAAATGCACTATCCCATTTTATCTGCACAAATATATCTGTAAGGGAGGTGGTAATTAATCTCCACTCCATAGTTGGGGTGTTGGGGGGCGGTGGAGAGGATTGCTGAGAATGGTTAATCAATTTGTTTGAGATCATATGGCTAGGAAATTGCAATATCTAGTCCTCCATCTAGGATTTCTAACTCGAGTACTTGATTTCAACTAAAAAAATACAAATAACCAAACAAAAATCCCAAACAAAACTCCCTCATTGTTGTTGCTGTGGAGATGGAACCAACTTGGCTGTCTCTCCATTGGATTGTTGTTGTTGTGTGTGCCATTGAATGACTCATAGCGACTGTACAGCAGCTCTGAACCCTGCTCTGTCCTGAGCCAGTCTCACTGACTTCAACACACCTAATCCTGTCATCCCAGTTATCATGTTTATCTATCTCATCCAGGATCTTCCTTTCCTGCACTGTCTCTCCACCCTCCAAGCATGTTGTCCTTCTCCAAAGATCAGTCACACCTGGCCACATGCTCAAAGTATTTGAGATGAAGTTTCAAAATCCAAGCTTCCAAGGAGAAACTTCATTTCCTCTCCAAGACAGACCTATTTGTTTTCTAGGCAATCCATGGTGTGTTCAAGACTCTTCTCCAGCACCACATCTCAAAGGTCTCAATTCTTCTTCTGTCATGCATAGCATGTAATTGCAAAGACCATGGCCATTGGATTACCAATAGGCAAAATTGTCTATCTTTCTTGCATGCTACTGTTGTTATTCGGTGCCTTAGAGTTGATATGACCCATAGTGACCCTATAAAAAAACACATCTGGACCCTGGTCCATCTGACAGTCTCAAGTAGATTGGAATCACCAGAGAAGGTTACATTTGAAATAGAAAGTCTCTCTTTATAATCTAGACTATCAGTATACTTTCTTTCCCTCCCTCCCTTGATTTCAATATTGTGCTTTTTACTATGTTTCTGGAAAGTAGCATTTCTAAAATTTGTAAAGAGTGAAAATAAGATTTTCTGCCTATTTCCATATTTAACAAAAATACTACCATGTGTATGGGGTTGGAAGCAGAAGTGTTATTCACTTCCTAAACAACATACCTCTGGAAACTCTATGAAATCTTATAACTGTCAATAGTTGTAGAGGGGCTTCAGGCCTTTTGTTCATAGGGTCACTTTGAGTCATGCTCTACTCAAAGGCAATAAACAACAACAATAATGTGTATAGGGATTTCAGGGGGCCTAATAACAGGAAGCTGTACTGCAGTTCCAAAGGCACACAGTTTGAACCCACCAGCTCTTCTGCAGAGAAAGGATGGCCAATCTCTTCTGTGTGATTAACTCCCTCTGAAAATATATTGGAGGGTCAACTAGGCATTGATTCCAACTCAATGGAACACAGTAAGAGCAAAGTTTCTAGATATGACTTGTGGGGTTCAAACCACTTTAAAGAGGCTAGGGTCATTGTGATATAGCTGGTAGTGGTCTGATAACCAAAAGAGATTGATAATGTTGTTCATATTTATTGGTGTATTTCTTATTGCATAGTCCATGTTTGAGTTATCCTAATAAAATATTTGGCTTTTTTACTAAATTTTGTTTAGCTAGATTTCTTTTCCTATAGTTTTGACTATATTATCTCTTTTCTTTTTTTCCAGGTGTGGTGTTTGTTGTTTTTATGTGCTATTTAGTCAATTGCAACTCAAAGCAACCCTGTGTACAATAGCTCTAAGCCTTGCCCTATGCTGACTACTCCAGTTTTCCCTGACAAACCTATAATTCAAATACATGCACCGATTAACAGAGCCAAAGAAGAGGTAATAGATTATTTTAACCAACTTTTACAGTTGGAAATTTATCAAACATGTAACCAAAACGCATTCATAATAATGAATGACAGGAATGCAAAAATTGGAAGCAAGAAAGAAGAATCAATAGTTAGATAAAATGTACTTGGTGACAGAAATGAAGCCGGCGATAGAATGATATAATTTTATACAAAGATTTATTCATTGCAAATGCCTTTAATAATAAATGACAACAATATACCCGAACCTCACTTAATGGTCTACACAGGAATCAGATTGATTTTATCTGTGAAAAGAATTGTTGAAGAAGCCCAATATCAGCTGTTAAAATAGACCAGGCGCTGATTGTGGAATAGACCATTAATTACTCTTTTGAAAGTTCAAGCTGAAGCTAAATAAAATTAAAACATATCCACAAGAACCAAAATTTGACCGTGAGTTTATCCCACATTTGATTAAAAACTATCTTGGGAAGATATGAGGCCTTAAATACTAATGAACAAAGACCAGATGAACTGTGGGATGATATCAAGAATATCATCAATGAACAATGCAAAAAAGTCATTAAAAAGACAAAGGAAGAATAAAATACCAAGATATATTTTAGATGAGACTCTAAACATTGCAGTGGAATGCTGAGAAACCAAAGCAAAGGAGGAAAATATCATGAAATTAAGAAGGTGAACAGATGATTTCGAAGGGGAGCTCAGGAGGTATTATTATGAAATGTGCAAAGGACTAGCGTCAGAAAATAAAAAGAGATGAACTCACTTGCATTTGTTAAGCTGAAAGAACTGAAGAAAAAGTACAAGCCTCAGGTTGCAATACTTAAGGATGTTATGGACAGAATATTGAATGTCCCTAGAAGCAAAAAAAAATAAAGAAAGATGGAAGGAGTACATAAAGTCACTGCACCAAAAAATTGGCTGACACAGAAGAATTTCATGAAATAGTATATTATCATAAGTCCATGGTAATGAAGGAGAAATTTCAAGCTGCTCTGAAGGAATTGGCAAAAACAAGGCCCCAGAAATTGATGAAATACCAATTTATATATTTCAGCAAAAGGATGCTTCCCTGCACATGATTATCAGGTTGTGCCATGAAATATGGAGGAAATTAACTTGGACAACTGACTGGAAGAGATCCCTATTTATTCTCATTTTTTTTAAAAGAAAGGTGAGCCAGAGGACAGAAACTATCAAATATCACTAATATCACACACAAGCAAAATCCTACTTTAGATTATCCAAAAACAACTGGGACAGTATATCAACAGGGAACAACCATAACTATAAGCTGAGTTTAAAAGAAGTCACAGCACTAGGGACATCATAGTCAATGTCGGATGGAACTTGACTGAAAGGAGAGAATACCAGAGGAATGTCTATCTGTATTTTACTGATTATGACAGTGTGTTTCATGATAAATTATTACTAACACTGAGAAGAACACCTGATTGTGCTTGTGCAAAAACTATACCTTGACCAAGAAGCAGTTGTAAGAGCAGAGCAAGGAAACACTTCATGGTTTAAAACCAAGAAAGGTGCAGATGCATCCTTTCTCCATATTTTTACAATCTATGTGAGGAACAGATCATTCAGAAGGCAAGACTTTATGAAGAGAAATGTGGCATCAACATTGGAGGAAGCTTCATCAACATCCTGCGTTGATACAAATGACACAACCTTGCTTGACAAAACTGAGAAAGACCTGAAGAGTTTGCTGCAGAAAGTCAAGGACTGCAACCTTCAATATTGAATTAAACTCAATATCAGGAAGATAAAGATTCTCACCACTGGGCCAATTGACAGCACCATGATAGATGGAGAAGTGATTGAGATTGTTAACAAACTCAGTTTGCACAGCTCCATAGTCAATACTCGTGGCATCTGCAGTCAGGGAATCAAAAGATGAACTGCATTAATGAAATATACTGTCAGGAATCTCTCCAAAAATGCTAAAAATGTCAGTCTGGAGTCTAAGATGTGTCTGATCAGGGCCATGGTCTTAACCATAACTTGCTACACATCAGAGAGATGGACAATGCCTAAGAATGACAGAAGAACTGATGCCTTTGAGTTGTGGTGCTAGAGTATTGAACATCCCATGGACTGCCGAGAGAACAAACAGGTTTGTCCTGGGGAGGATAAAATCAAGTTGTTCTTGGAGGCAAGGATTTTGAAGCTCCGTTTGATGTACTTTTGGCATGTGGCCAGGAGAAACCAGTCCTTGGAGAAGGACATCATGCTTGGAAGGATGGAGTGACAGTGTGAAAGACAAAGACCCCGGATGACATATGTTGACACACTAATGGGGGTAATGGGGTAAGATATGAACATGTAGCTTAAAATAATCGCATGTTTAATGATCCAAAGATACTTTATTCCTTTGAAGTATTTTATTTCCTCATTTATGTAAAAAAGAGGATGAAGCAAAATTAATCACATTCTCCTTTCAAATTCATTCCTGCAAATAAAAAACTTTAACAGTGTTCTAACTTTCTTATATTATAGAAAATGTAAATTGAAGAAAGGCTAAGTGAATTGTTATGAAGAAAGTATAACTTACAAGAAGACAATCTGAATTTTTATTGCTTTTTGTCAAGGATATAAATCAAGAATGGGATTGTCCTGTGTGACCCCATCGTTTTTACATGTAGCCTAAAGTATCAACAACAGTCCAAGAAAATCCGTAAGTACTTTATTGAGCAAACTGAAAAGCTGAGAAGAGTTGCATAAAAAAAAGCTGACTATGAGATTGTTCAGCAACTACGTAGAACCTGGGAGGCAAATTGTATGGATTTTTCTACCAACTTATTAATTTTTGTTGTTATTATTGTTGTGTGCTTTTGAGCCAGAATCAACCCACAGCTGACCCTTTAGCAGGTTTTCAGAAGCTGTAAATCACATGCAAGATTTTCCATCTTTCTTTCACAAGGCAGCTGGTGAAATCAAACTGCCTGCCTTTGAATCGGCAATGAAATGTCTTACTTCTAAGACAGCAGAGACCTCTTACTTATTGTTGGTTTTGTTATGTGCCGTCAAGTCGCTTGCGACTCATAGCAACCTTGTGTACAAGAACCCTGAAACCTGCTCTATCCTGTGCCAACTTTTCTGTCTCTGACACACCTACCCCATTACCCCAGTCACTGTATCCATGCATCTCATCGATTGTCTCCCTTTCTTTCTTAGTCCCACCACCCCTCCAATCATGATATCCCTCTCCAAAGAGCAGTCCCTCCTTGCAACATTTCCAAAGCATGTCAAACAAAGCCTCAGAATCCTCGTCTCCAAGGAGAAGCCTGGTTTCACCCTCTCTAAGTTGGACATATTTGTTCTCCTAGCAGTCCATGGTATATTCAACACTCTTCTCCAGCACCACAGCTCAAAGACATCAATTCTCCTTCTATCATCTCTAGTCAATGTCCAGCTCTCTGGTGCATAACAAGCAATTGGGAAGACTATGGCCTGAATCAGGCATATCTTAGCCTCCAGACTAACTTCCTTGCTCTTCAGTACTCTGGAGAGGTCCTTGACGGCAGACATTCCCAATCCAATTTGTTTCTTGATTTTCTTGCTCTTACTAAGAATGCTGATTTTGGACAACATGTTGGTATGAGGCTCTAGATCCTCAGAATAAAATACAGAAGCAAAAACTTGTCTTTTTGGAATTCCTCTCATCATTGTCAGCTACACTAAGAAATGAGAGGGCAAAAGTAAAAAGACACTACCCCACTTGTGCTTGCACAAGTTAGGCATTTGCTGCTGTCCTTGGGTGTCTGAAGTCAGCTCCCACTCATAGTCATCCTAGGTAGAACAAAATGAAACTTTATCCAATACTTTGCCACCTTCTGTTTAAACCATTGCTCCAAACTGTCCTTCTACTGTGTCAGCTCATCTCCTTGGAGCCCTTCTTATTTTTGCTCACCTTCATAGACTGTCCATTCCTGACAGGGTGTTCCAAGAGTGTGAGAAGTCTCACCATCCTTGCTTCTTAAAAAGCACTAGTTTTATTTCTTGCAAGATAGATTTGTTTATTCTTTTGGAACTCCATGTTTTTGTTGTTATGTGCTGTGGAGTCAGACCAACTCAAAACTCACTCTTTTGTGTTTTTTCAAAAGTTGTAAATAGCATGGCAGATTGCCCATCTCTCTCTCACACAGAGTAGCCGGTGAATTCAAACTTCCTGCCTTTGTTTTGACTGTGAAACTGCATACAATTAGGCCACCTCACTGCATCTAATACTCTTTATAAATGCCACAATTCAAGGAGACTTTTATTATTTTGTTTCCCTTATTCATTTTCCAGTGCTCACAAACATATAAAGTAACTGAAAATGACTTGGTTCAAATACACATACATCTCAAAGTAACATCATTGCAGTTTGACGTTTTAAAGATATCAACTGTAGCAGATTTTCTCAATGCAACCTGCCTTTTTTTAGTCATCCAGCTTTCAGAACTATAGCAAGTGATTGCAAGGACCATGGCCAGAATCAGGTGCACTTTAGTCTTCCAACACATTGTTATTCCTCAATAATTTGGAAAGGTCCCTATCTGCAGTCTTTCCCAATGCAATACTTATTTCTTGACTGATGGTACTAAGTGTGTTGATTGTGGATCCAAATAAGATTAAGTCATTGACAGTTTCAATGTTTTCTCCATCTCTCATGATGTCTATTGGTCCAGTGGTGAGAATTTTTTGAATGTTGTTGTTGAGTTGTAATCCATATTGAAGGCTATATTCTTTGATCTTCTGCAACAAATGTTTTGGGTCCTCCTCATTTTCAGAAAGCAAGCTGTCATCTGTACAATGAAGGTTATTGATGAGTCTTTCTGCTATCCTTATGCCACATTCTTCTACACAGAGTCCAGTCCCAAGAATTATTTTGTTCAATATACAGATTGAATAGGTATGGAGAAAGAACCTATCGTTGATTCACACCCTTCCTGATTTTTAAACCCTGCAGTTATTCTACTTAGGGATGTCAAATTTAAGTTGTATTATTCCTCAATAAATCTCCTTTACATTCACTACCAAAAAAGTATGAAATTTTCTTCCCTGATAAAATGAAGATACTTCCCAAAGAAGAGTAATGAGGGTGAACTATTCAGAAATTCTGAGCCCATCCAGGAAGACAATAGAGTTTATTAATATATTTTAGCTCCATAAATGCTGAACATATTTTCCATTCTATTTCTCACTGCAAAATATTCTAATTTTTGTGAAGGTCTGTTTTGGTTTTTTTCTCGTTAAAAGAGGGTTTTTTTTTTTTTGCAAAATGTTTAACCTGCTTTCTGGTTTTGGCAAGTAGTCCTGGCATTAACAACTGTAGAAGCAGATGCTTGTCCACAGTCTTATCCAAAAGAAATAAAAACAATCCAAAGTCAGAGCTATCTGAAAACTCAAGCAAACAACCAAAAAAAAAAAACCCAAACAAAAAACCCACCTGTTATTGAGTTGATTCTTACATTCTGACTCATAATGACCCCACAGGACACAGTAGAATTCTTCCATAAGGTTCCTCTGATCCTCTGAGTGTAACTTGTGCGGATGAATGCACACTGCCATGTCTTGCTCCCACAGAGAAGCTGGCAGATTCCAACCATCAACTTTTAGACTAGCCACTGATCTCTTGACCACTGTGGCAACAGGACTTCTTACCAGTAAATGATAGTTGGAAAAAATTACAAAAAATGAATAAAATGACCAGAATCAATGATTCTGTTCTAAATTACACTGTCCTCAATAGCATGAATTCAGTAGAGGAAAGCAGGCAGGCAGCCCCCAACTGCATTCATGGTAATTAGCTTTTATTATGAACTCCACGTCTCAAATTGTAAAATGCAAACAGCTTTGTAATTAGATTAAAACTGTCATGCTTAATTAAGGTTTTGCCAAATGTGACAGAAGCTTTTTTATAACATTCTTTGTGATAAAATATTTTAAAATATGATTAACACAAAACTCCAATCTGAAGAGCAGATTATTTAAACACAAAAATCAAGCAGCCATAGAAATGTACCTGATGTCAAATATACAAAAGCCCAGCCGACTGCACTTGAGTTGATTCAAACTCAACACTATATGTTACAGAGTAGAACCACTTCATAGAGCTTTCTCGGTTGTAATCTTTATGGTGTCAGTTATCTAGGTATCTTTCCCCCCATGATATCTTGAGTCGATGTGAAGCTCCAATCTTTAGATTAGTACAAGAGCAAAACCATTTGCTCCACACAATACTCAAGAAATGGCCTTCAATGAGCTACGTTTGCAGGTATGAAAGAAACACTAAAGTCTGTGTTATTTACACAAATCATGTATCAAAGGAAATGTTATAAAAAAAATACTGCTCCTTTGCAAGTTTGTTTAGTTGTCTCTTCTCATTACCTGGATTTAGAGAATAGACTAATTCCGAGACAAAGGGGTGGGGGGGGAGGAAATCAGCATCTTGTCAAGGTTATTCAGTATCAAAGTTAATATCTGCCAAGTGATTAATTTACGCTAATTAAAAATAATTCTGCAGAAGCGTTTAGAAATGTAATGGTCTGTAAAAAAGGTAAATAAATGCCTCTGAACAACATGTGATTTTAACAGTGATGTTAACCCTGATCGTATGGTTCTCTGATATTGCTTCTATCAGTATTGTTATAAGTATCCAGATTCATATTCAGGTCTAGAGCCAATCTCTGTGCCTTGGAACTGCGATGGAGAAGAGAAAATACAAATGAGCATGTCTGTCAGGAAGACAGCATGGTTTTTATTAACGCTGTTAAGTGAGAACAGGTAGTTCCCTGGCACAGATTTACAAGCTCAAAGAGTGGCTATAATCAATGATCTCAGGTAAAGGGAGGGGTGTAGTTGTTGTTGTTGTTAGGTACTATTGAGTCTACTATAACTCATAGTAGTCCTATGAACAAGATTGGAGCCTTGCCCTATTCTACTCCATCCTTATAGCCTCTGCCAGGCTTGTGTCCCTTGTTACTGTCAATGTTTCCATCTGTGAACTGTAGCTGTGCAGTTACAAATGCTCTGTAAAATGACCTTGTGCTTGTTCCTTTAGCTTCTTTAGAACTCTGGAGTAGAAATTGTGTAGTGCTGCTCTGGTGGCCTAGTGGCAAGAAGCTATGCTGCAATCACAAAGGCATACGGTTCAAGGCTACCAGTTGCTCTATGGCAGAAGGATGTTCCATCTCGTCTTGCGTGATTACTGACTCTGAAAACCTGCTGGATGCTCAACTGTGGGTCAGTTCTGACTCTATGGTACACAATAACACCAATAACTAGTACACAAGTGAGCTCTGGTGGTCTAATGAATAAGAATTGAGCTGCCAACCCAAATGTTAGTGGTTCAAATCCACCAATGGCTCTGTGGAAAAAGATAGGCAGTGTCCTCTTGTGTTGTTTACAAAGGCTGAAAACCCACTAGAGGATCAGCTACAAGCTGTTTCCAACTCAATGACAATGAACATGAACGTGGGAGAGAGAGAGAGATTAACATATAAGGTGCAACTTCAAAGAGGGAGGTGACTGTTACATCTTCTTTTCATGTCTGGTGGAAGGGAAAGATTATTTCTCCAATTTCACGGAAATAATAGCTAGATTTATTTTCATATGAAAAAACATGAAGAGAAACAAAATTACTAAAAAGTAGTTTCATAAAGTAAAAATTTTGAACAAATTTGCCTAACATTTTATATCTAGCTTATGTATTATCTGGTAACAATGGATTATTTCACTAAGACAATTCTGGTTTAGTAAAAAAATTCCCATTCCCATGTGGGAGACATAGGTTCAATTTTCAATAAAAAACTAAGATGAGACAATATAAAAGGTCTTTTAATTTACTTCTTTACATGAAAACTCTGTGAATTACTATATACACAAGAAGGCAAGTTCTATTGTGCATGGGTAACCATGAATTGTGGGTCAACTTGGCAGCAGATAGCAATAATATTTTTTCCACTTGGATAGTCCCTTGATGTTTTAATTGTATATTTAGTTAATACTTATGCTATATTTGGAAATTTCCTTTAAAGCAAAGGCTTTGTTTTATTCATGTTTGTAATTTCTGCAGCATCAGTCCAACACAGGCCATAAGCAAAGACGTGTACAGTTCTCAGCATCAGACAAATCTAACTGACATGGCTTCGCTGTTTCTGATATGAAATTCATCGAATGTATATAACTCAAGCTGCCATCTTTCTCATCTTAGCCATTATCTAGTCTTGTACTTCTGCCATAAACTCGTTCACTCCATTAGCTCCAAGTACTAAAAGTACTTGGCATCTGACCACTTTTTTGATTACCACTATGGTCTGAACCACCATCATCACTCACCTGACTTACTGCAGTCGTCTTCTAAGCAGTCTTCTGTATCTGCTTTTTTCAGTCCTCTACAGATCATCAGCCAGAATGTTTCTACCAAGCGGGGAGGATATTGTTCAACAGGAATAAAAGCCAAGATCCTAACATTGGTGTACAATGGTCTAGCTTATTTTCTTCTATCCCATCCTTTACGATATTTCCCCAGATTAATTTGCACCAGTTTTTCCTCCACTCCTGGGCCCTAGTACCAGATAATTTCCCAATTTAAAATGTTCTTTCCCCCATTACGGGGAGCTCTGGTGCATATTTCATAGGGAGTTGTAGGTACTTGCACTACTGTCTGGTGGTTTGAATCTCTCAGCAGCTCCACTTAAGGATGAATAATCTCCTGGACAATTTACAGCCTCTGAAAACCCATTGGAAGGCCAGCTATGAGTCTGTTCTGACTTGATGGCTATGAGTTTTTCCCAAATATATATGAGTTTCTCATGGCTTCCTGTCTTCCCTTTAATGCGCTTTCTCACCAAGGCTTTTCAGAATCAATCGAGTCGATGTCCAAACAACCCTCTCACAATCTTGATCTCCATTTTAACATGCCATCTTCACCATGCTTCCATTTTCAACATGCTATAGAATTTTCATATCTTTTTACTACTGTCTGTCATTTCCCCCTTGAATGTAAGTTCTAAGAGCGTAGTTGTTTTAACCTGGAGGCCAGGGTTTGGTCAGGAGGTCACCTGAGCCCCTGGTCCCTAGAGGCTTGTCCCTGGGAATTCCCAAGCGAGTCACCAGAATGGAATGTAGGCAGAGAGGGTGGGCACTGGGGGGTGGGGGTTCAGAGAGTGGACAAAGGCGGTAAGCTCACCCCCACTGTGTTTCCGTCTCTGAGTGGGTAGGGTAGTCAGCCTCTTCCTCCACTCAGATTCATTGTGTTGGACCAGTCTCTGCTGTCTGAGGTTGACGGGAGAGGGGGTCTGGGAGTCAGTTGACTCATGAGGGACAGGTTGAGTGGGCAGCAGCCCTGAGAAACCAGCCCTGTTGATGGAGGAGGCCTGCCCCCCAGTCTCCCTCTCCGTCAGTTTCTAGGTCCTCTGGAAGTCTCAGGCCATGGCAGTGTCTTTGGGGACATGCTGGCCACAGAATGGCCACCCCTGCTCTCCACCTGGGGGAATAGAGTAAATACTTACATTCGTAAATGATTGCTTTTCAACAACAACACACCATCATCCATTCACTTTTAAAAACTGTGTTATGGAGACAGTACAATTAAGTGATCTTGGAGAAAGCGCAACCAGAATGCCCCTTAGAAGCGAGGATGATTAAACTTCATCTCACATGCTTGGGGCATGTTGTGAGAGGAGGATGGTCCTTAGAAAAATATCATTCTGGAAAAGGTAGAGTGTCAGTGAAAGAGGAAGACCTTTAACAAGATGATTTGACACAGCGACTATAAAAACAGGCTCAAGAGTATCAGAGATGATGAAAATGGCACAGGCTCAGGTCCATTATTCATAAGGTTACTATGAGTTGTAGTTGACTCAAATGCACCTGAGAACCAACAATAAAGCCCCAATCTATTTGTTCTATTATTCTTTCTCTCCTCTCATGCTTTTGTTGGTTGGTTTGTTTTCTTGTTCAAGAGTTTCATTTCTAGTGAGCATGTGGTAAGGTATGCATACCCACAATGTGGGAACTGCTAAATTAAAATATCCAATCAAACTCACTCCATCCCTCTCCAGCCAAAAAGTTACCAACCACTTCTCAGACTTCAGAAGAAAATTTTGTACAGTTATGATTATGATAAAGTTTCTGCTTGATGTTGAGATGAAGTAGGGCTCTATATAGCTTCTAACCATTAGGAATGGTCTTGTTTCTGAATAAAGCACTGATCTATTCTCCTTCTTTCCCATGAAATCAGGTATTTGAATATGAAAATAATTTCCTTATGTTTTCAAACTTCAATTTTTTCCTAAAGATAATAATTCTTTTATTGCATATATTGTTTATAAGTTTGTGGTTCTTAAGTGCCATCAAGTTGACTACCGCTTATGTTGCTGTTATGTTCTATAGAGTTGCTTGCAACTCATAGAGACCATATGCACAACAGCCCTGAACCCTACTCTAACTTGAGCCAACTTTATTGTCTCTGATACACTACCCCCATTACCCAAGTCACTGAATCAATTCATCTCATCCAGGATATTCCTTTCTTATGCTGTCCCTCTACCATTCCAAGCATCATATACCTCTTCAAGGACTGGTTCCTCCTTGCAACATGCCCACTGTATGTCATACGGAGCTTAAAATCCGTACCTTTAAGGAGCAGCCTGGTTTTACTATCTCCAGGATTAATTTGTTTGTTCTCTTGGCAGTCCACGGTATATGCAATACTTTTCTTCAGCACCACAACCCAAAGGCTTCTTCTATCATCCTTGGTCATCGTCCAGCATTCTGATGCATAGCAAGTAATTGTGAAGACTATGGCCTGAATCAAGTACACCTTAGTCTCTAGACTGGCATTGTTGCTCTTCAGTACTCTGGAAAGGACCCTGACAGCATATTTTCCCAATGCAATTTGTCTTTCGATTTACTGGCTGCTTGTACCAAGAATGTTGATTGTGGAGCCAAGCAAACTAAAGCTGTTAACAATTTCAATCTCTTCGCTATCTGTCATGATTCTGCCAATTGGATTAGAAGGCAGTTGTCACAACAGAGCAAGGAAACACTGTATGGTTCAAAATCAGGATAGGTTTATCCCAGAGAAGCATCTTATTTTCATATCTTTGCAATCTACATGTAGAACATATCATCCAGAATGCTGGGATCTATGAGAAAGAATGTGGCATCAGGATTGGAGGAAGACTCATCAACAACCTGTGTTATGCAGATGACACAAATTTTCTTGCTGAAACTGAGGGGGACCTGAGACATTCACTGCAGAAAGTCAAAGACTATATAGCCTTCAATATGGATTGAAACTCAGCACCCAAAAAAAAAAAAAAAAAAAAGATTCTCACCAGCGGATCAAAGGACAGCATCATGATAGTTGGTGAAGAGATACAACTTATAGCAACCCTATAAACAATGGATCTGAACCCTGCTCTGTCCCTGGGCCATTCTCATCACCACATCTGACACATTTGAACCTACCATTACAGTCACTGTGTTAATCCAACTTGTTGAGAATCTTCTGTTCTTTCATTGAACCTTCTGCTTTTCCAAGCAAGATTTTGTTTTCCTCCTAATAAAAGGCCCAAAATATGTGTCAAAGTGTCATTATACTTATAATTTTAGAACATAAAATTTATTCTATAGTAATTTTAATCTCTGGGTATATAAATTTTATGAAGAGGCAGAAGTTTATCATGTAGTGTGAGAAAAGTGAAGACTGGATATTTGGAATGACTTGCCCAATGTTATGCAATAATGGGCATGTTGCAATCAGCATGGGTGTCCCGACTCCCTCTACTTCCATAAAACCCCATGTTTTTCTTTATGTGGTTGGTTTAACTAAAGTTATTGAATTATTGTCAGTGTATCTAGTGAATGTTATTAAAGACAGATGTTTTCCTACAGATACCTCAGCTGCCCTCTGAGAAACCCAAAGTGTGCACTGAGGTGCAATGATTTTTTTTTCTTTGTCTGGGGCAATGTGGAATGTATTTTTTCAAGAGAAAGAAAGTTCAATTGATTAAAATTCTTGTGAAATTTTGAAAGCTGACCAAAGTAATGAAGGAAAGTGAAGTTTTGTTTGAATTAGGAAACAAAACAAATTTCTGAGTGATGTAATTTCATAATTTCCGTGTTTTGATGTTATGGCAATAAAAATATTTACATGAACATTTTTAAAAGAAAGTACTCTAATTAAGTACTTGATTAGAACATCCAAAAATTTAAGAAATCCAGGAGTAAGAACCAAAGCATTTCCTGAGTAGTTGCAGGGGGTAGAGGGAAGGGGTCCGAGTGATTGCTTTCAATCTCAGAAAATTCAAGATTAGAGTCATTGGCTGCTCCTATTACTTTCTCACTGATTATAATTAGAGTGATTACTCTGTGCTAAGCCATATGTATTCTCTAAAACAAATGCATTAACTCATTTAATCTTCATATTTCTATCAGGTAGGTACAATATTTCCATTCTCAATTGTTGAGCAAAGAAGTTGAGCTAAGAAAAGTTGTTAACTTGTTAAAGGATTCAAGATTACCTAGAAGTAAACTCAAACTTTATCTAGCTCAAGTGTGGAAGTATTAACTATCACTATTTGCTGTCTCTTGAAATATTTTAGTCAATTAGAACACTTGCCTTTCAATTATTTTCTAATATAAAATTAAATCTCTTAGATTGCCAATCAGATCTCAAACATTGGCAAACAATGGTTTTCATATTCCTGAGTCCCAATTTCTTTATCTGTAAAATATAATAATTACATCTAACCCAAATAGCTACTATAGAATTCAAATATATTAATATAGAGAGTGGGAATATAGGCTCATGTTTAACATTTTTTACTCTAGAATACTACTGTCTGGACTTAAATCTTAATTCTACTGCTCATTAGAACAAACAAGGAAGCCTTTTACTGGTAGAGAAACAATCAGAATGCTTCTTAGAAACACAAATGGTAAGACTGTCTCACTTGCTTGAGCATCTTGTAAAGAGGGACCAATCCCAAGAGAATGATGTTATACTTAGAAAAGTAAAGGGTCAGTGAAACAGAGGAAATCTTTCAATGATATGGATTCATATAGTGAGAACATATATCATCATATCACGATAAATGGAGAAAATATCAAAATTGTCAGTGATTTTATTTTACTTAGATCCATAATCAATCAACCCTCAAGATAGCAGTAGTCAGGATATAAGGATATGTTGCCTTGGGGAAATCTACTGTGAAGAATCTTGTTAAAATTCTAAAGAAATAAGTAAAAAATAAGTAAATAAAATGCTGAAGAGCAACTATGTTAGTTAAAATGCTATGTTTCAACAGATTCAAGTCATGATCTTTTCAATTGCTTCCTATGCATCTGAAAGTTGGACATTGAACAAGGACCACAAAAAAAAATAATCTATGATATTGACTTGTGGTATTGAAGAAGAGTACTAAATACCCCATGAACTGCAAAAATAATCAACAAGTCTGTCTTGGAAGAAACGCAAACACGGTGCTCCTTAGAGATAAGGACGATGAAACTATGTCACATGATTCAGTCATATTGTCAGGAGGGGCTGTCTCTCCTTGGAAGAAGACATCATTCTGGGATAGGTTGACCCTGAAGCAGGTTTTCAGAGACTGTAAATTGAACCAGAGGAGATTGCCTTTCTCCTGAGAAACAGCTGGTGGATTCAAATCACATACCTTTGGGTTGGCAGCATACCTCCTTGCCACTAGGTCACTAGAGTTCTAACAATTTTCACATTACATTTATAACTTGTTGCTATTGTTATGTGTTGTCAAGTCAGAAGCAATCCAGTGAGTTTTCAGAGGCAGTAAATCACTTGAGAGCAGATTGTATATCTTTCTTCCAAGGAGCAAGGTGAATGCACACCATGTGCCTTTGGGTAGGAAGTTCAATGCCTTACCTACTAGACAGGTGGATCTTATTTATAATTTAGCAGATCCCACCTAGCAGTGATTTTGCCTCTGAGAGGATATTTGGCAGAATCTGAGAATAGTTTCACGTAACATATGGGAGATGGGAAAGGCAGATATCAGATTGACTATAGAAAAACTGTTAAACATCCTACAAAGCACAGGAAAGGTTTATCTGACCTACATGTTAGTGTGCTAAATTTAAGTCTTCTATCTGTTTTTCATATCCCCACCTGAATTGGCATGTACTAAAAAGAAGTGATTTTGCCTTTATTTTCACCAAATCTATTTCTTGTCCAATATTTACCATCTTAGTTAATAGTACCATTATGAACATAGTTGCTCAAGTTAAAAAACTGATGATCATCATTTAAACCTTCAGTGCCTAAGCTCACTGATTTTATCAGCAAAATATTTAAATCATCTCAACTTCATGTTGTTGCCACTTACTGCACAAGATCAAATATTTCAGCAACTCATAGCAACCCTATGTACAAGAACCCTAAATCCTATTCTATCCTGTGCCAACATTACTGGCTCTGGTATACCTACTCCCATTACCCCTATCACTGAATCGATCCATCTGATCCAAGGTTTTCCTCCCAAACATAACATCCCTCCCCAGAAACTGGTCCCCTCCTTGCAATGTGCCCAAAGTATATCAGACGAAGCTTTAGAATCATTTCTTTCAAGGAACAGCCCAGTTTCACCCTCTCCAGGATAAACCTCTTCTACTAGTAGTCCATGGTATATTTAACACTCTTCTCCAGCACCACAGCTCAAAGGCATCAATTCTCTTTCTATCATTCCTAGTTGTTGTCCAGCTCTCTGATACATAGTACGCAACTGCAAAGACTATGACCTAGATCATGTGCACCTTAGCCTCCAGCCTCACACCATTGCTCTTCGGTACTCTGGAAATGTCCTTGACAGCTGACTTTCCCAATGCAATTCAACAATTGATTTCCTGGATGCTGGTACCAAGAATGTTGATTATGGAGCCAAGCAAACTAAAGCTATTAAGAATCTCAATCTCTTCACCATCTATCCTGATGCTGCCAATTGGCCCAGTGGTGAGAGCCTTTGTTTTATTGATGTTGAGCTCCAATCCATAATGAAAGCTGCAGTTCTTGACCTTCTGCAGTAAGAGCTTCAGTTTCTCCTCAGTTTCAGCAAGAAAGGGTTGTGTCATCTGCAAAACACACGTTGATGAATCTTCCTCCAATCCCGATGCCACATTTCTCCTTGTACAGCACAGCGTCCTGGATTATCTGTTCTGCATACAGATTTAGGGCATTATTTTTATCGTAGGAGTATGCAATGAGGGTTGCAGAGTGGATTATATTTGGGGTGTGGGGTTTGGGGAGGTGCAGGGGGGATTGTGTACCAATGAGGGAGTTTTTCTTTTGCTTTTCAGGGAGAGGAGCAAAAGGGGGGGGAGGGGGAGGGGTTTGTGCAGGGAGAAGGGTGCAACAATGAATGAATGGAATTCCAAAATCTCTGTAGATGTTCATTGAAATGAAAAATAAACAACCTAAATTTAAAAAAAAAGGTATGGAGACAGAACACATCCCTGGTGGACAGCCTTTCTGATTTTGAACCATGCAGTGTCTCCTTCCTCTGTTATGACAACCACCTCTTGGTTCAAGTATAGGTTTCACATAAGCACAATCAAATGTTTCAGTATTCCAATTCTTCTCAGAGTCAGCCACAGTCTGTTGTGATCCAAACAGTCAAAAAATCTTTGTATAGTCAATGAAATACAGATAAACATTCCTCTGGTACTCTAAGCTTTCTGTCAAGATCCATCTAGCATTAGCTATAATATTCCTAGTACCACAACCTCTTCTAAACACAGCCTGCACTTCTGGCAGTTCTCTGTTGACTTGTGGCTCTAGTCGATTTTGGATAATTTTCAGCAGAATCTTGCTTGCATGTGATATTAATGATATCGTTCTATAATTTCCATATTCTCGGGTCTCCCTTCTTTGGAGTGTGAACAAATATCAATCTCTGTTGGGCCTAAACTATAGAAATGACTCAATCATTATTTGCTGGATTAATTTGTGAATACATAAAAGAAATTTAACAGCTGAAGAAATTCTGTTAATCTTGAATTTATAAGAACTATAAAATTTATGTAACTTTAAATAGACAAATTATTGTAATAAACTAAACACAGTTAATAAGCATAGTAAATGTAAATAGTTTATGTATTGTAGCTATGTATGCCCTTAAGACAAACTTGACCCATAGCTGAACCTTCACTAAGTTTTAGAGGCTTTAAATCTCACAGAGGAGATTATCCATCCTTCTCTCATGACCCTGTACTTTGGGTTGGTTAGCTACAGTTTGTTGTGACCCACACAGTTAAATGTCTTTGCATAGTCATTGAAACACAGATAGAAATTCCTCTGGTACTCTCTGCTTTCTGACAGTGGAGATAATGTCTCTAGTGCCATGACCTCTTCTATGCCCAGCTTGTATTTCTGATAGTTTTCTGTCAACATACTTTTCGAGTCATTTTGGGATAATCTTCAGCAGGATTTTGCCTGTGTGTGATATTGGTGGTGTTCTTGTTGTTGTTATGTGCCCGTGAGTCGCCCTGGTTCTCTACGGCTACTGATACTTCAGCTTTCATCTAAGTCCTCATCTGACTGAAAAGGAATCTCTGTGACTCTAAAGCTTGATAACTGCATTCTCTGTTTCCTTCTTACCCCCACCATATATTGAGTTTCTCATCTTTTGTTTGTACACTTGCTTAGTTTTTACCTAAAACCCAGTTGTTGTTGTTGTTATGTGCCATCGAGTCGCTTGCGACTCATAGCTACCCTATGGACAACAGCTCTAAACTCTTCTCTGTCCTGTGCCAATCTCACCGTCTCCGACACACTCATCCCGATTGCCCTAGTCACTGAATCAATCCACCTCCCAGAGGGCCTTCCCCTCCTGCACTATCCCTCCACCCTCCCAAGCATGATGTCCCTCTCCAAGGACCTGTCCCTCCTTACAACAAGTCCAAAGTATGTCAGATGAAGCCCCAGAATTCTTGCCTCCAAGGAGCAGCCTGGTTTAACTCACTCCAGGATGAATCTGTTTATTTTCTTGGCAGTCCATGGTACATTCAATACTCTTCTCCAGCACCACAGCTCAAAGGCATCACTTCTCCTTGTATCCTTCCTAGTCATTGTCCAACTTTCTGATGCATAACAAGTGATTGCAAAGACCATAGCCTGTATAAGATGCAACTTAGTCTCCAGAGTGACACCTTTGCTCTTCAGTACCCTGGAGAGGTTCCTAACAGCAGACTTTCCTATTGCAATACATTTTTGTTTTTGTTTTTTTATTTTCTGGCTACTGATGCCAAGAGTGTTGACCATGGAGCCAAGCAGACTAAAGTTGTTAATAATCTGAATCTCTTCACCATCCATCCTGATGCTGCAATTGGCCTCACACACTTTGGCATGTTTCTAGGAGGGGCTATTCCTTGAAGAGAGACATAAAGCTTGGAAGTGTGGAGTGTTGGAGAAGGAGAGGAAGACCCATGACTAGGTAGATTGACACAGTGACTGCCGCAATGGGCTCTAGAGTGTCAGGAAGTGTGAGAATAGCACAGGAGAAGATGGCATTCAGATCTGTTCATCATAGGGCTGCTATAAGTTTTACTTAACTCGATGGCAACTAACAACAACAATGAAACTTTATATAATAAAATCATAAAGTCTGTTCAACTCTAAGTATGATATTGGGATTGTTGTTGTTGTTGTTGATTGCCTTTGAGTCCAGCAAAAGGCCTAAAGCACCTCTACAACTGTCGACATTTATCAATGTTCATGGAGTTTCCAGAGGCATATTGTTTAGGAAATGGATGTCACTCCTGCTTCCAAATAGTCAATTGTGACAATGGCAACATTTATAATAAATGGTTGTTAATTTTCCCATAGTTCATCCCGATCATGAGTCATCAGGTAATTTTGTCTCTATTTTGATACATTCAGTACCTCATTTCTTGAGATTCATTATTTTATTCCCTTGTCTCTGTATCTTCTATCACCTAAATCTCAGGATTTAATTATTATTACTAATATTTGTATAGCTTAAATATTTTTGCTATTCGTACATGCTGTGAAGGAATTTGTAAAAACTAGACCTCAGGAATTGATGGCATAGCAATTGACCTATTTCAACAAACAGATGTCGTCCTGGACATGCTCACCAGGTTGCGCCAAGAAAGCTGGAGGCAACCACCTAGCTAACTGACTGGAAGAGATCCATATTCGTTTCCTTTCCAAAAACAATGACCCCACAGACTGTGGAAATCTTTGAAAAATACCACTATTAGTACATGCAAGCAAAATCCTTCTGAAAATTATCAAAAAATGATTGGAAAAGTACATCAACAGAGAACTGCTAGATATGCAGACTGGGTTTAGAAGAGGCTGTGGTACTGGAGATATTATAACCAATGTAAGATGGATCTTAGTTGAAAGCAGAGAGTACCAAAGTAATTTTTATCTGTGTTTCATTGACTATGCGAAGACATTCAAAAGTGTGGATCACAACAAACTGTGGCTAACTGTAAGAAGAATGGGAATCCCAGAACACTTGATTGTGCTTATGTGAAATCTATGTTTGGACCAGGAGGCAGTTGCCAGAACAGAGCAGTGAAACAATGAAGGGTTCAAAATCAGGAAAGGTATATGCCAGGGGTTGTATTTCCATACCTTTTTCAATCTATATGCAAAACAGATCATCCAAGAGGCTAGACTCTATGAGGAGAAATGTGGCATCTGGATTAGAGGAAATCTCATCAACAACTCTTATTATACAGATAACACAACTTTGCTTGCCAAATCTGAGGAGGATCTGAGGTATTTGCTGCAGAAGGTCAAGGATTAAAGCTTTCAATATGGACAGAAACTCTACATCAAGAATACAAAGATTCTCACCAAAGGCAAATTGGCAACATCATGATAGACAGCTAAGATATTGTTAACAGCTTCAGCTTGCTTGACTCCACAGTTGAGACTTTTAGCACCAGCAACTAGGAGATCAAAAGATGAATTACATTAGGAAATTTTGCTGTCAGAGACCTCTCAAGAGTATTGAAGATCAATGATGTCATTCTGGAAACTAAGGTGCACACGATCCAGGTCATATTCTTTGCAATTATTTGCTATGCACCAGAGAGTTGGACAATGATTAAGGATGATAGAATCCATGTCTTTGAGTTGTGGTGCTGAAGAAGAGTATTGAATATACCATGGACTGCTAAGAGAATAAACAGTTTCATTCTGAAGAGGGTGAAATCAGGTTGCTCCTTGGAGGCAAGGACTTTGGAGCTCCATTTGATACATTTTGGCCATGTTGCAAGGAGGGACTAGTCCTTGGAGGGGGCATCATGCTTGGAAGAATGGAGGGACAGCTGATGAGAGTAAGACCCTAGATAAGATGGATTGACTCAGTGACAGGAGTAATTGGGGTAGCTGTGTCAGAAACAATAAAATTGGCTCAAGATGGAGCAGGGTTCAAGGCTGTTTTAGGGTCGCTATGAGTCGCAAACAACTCCACAGCACCTAACAGCAACCACATCACATGGTCCATTAGTGAGAACTTTTGTTTTCTTAATGGTAAGATGTAATCCATATTGATGACTGTTTTCAATTTCTTTCTATGCATCTAAAAGTTGAACAATGAATAAGGATGACTAAAGGAGAACCAATGTGTTTGAATTGAAGTGTAGACAATGAATCTCCCCATTGGTGCCAAAAAACAAAACACTCTCTCTTGGAAGTACAAGGGTGAAACTTAGAGGTAAAGACTCACTTGCTTTCAGCTTGTTGCCCTTCCTCAGAAAATTGCATCATACTTGAAAAGGTGGATGTTCAGGAAAAGAAAGAAATACCTTCAATGAGATGGATTGACTGTAACTGCAACAATGGGCTCCAGCATGTTGGAAGTTGTGAAGACGGTACAGAGTAATGCAAGTTTCAGATCTTCTGTTCATAGAGTAGAAATGAGTTGCAATCAATTCAATAGCACCTAACAACAATAACAACATCCTATGAGAAAACCAGGTGTTTCAGGCCTTCTGAAATGATATAATAATAATAAAGTATTTTCATTCATTAATAAACTAATAATTGATAAAAATAATTCATCCCTTGAATAGTCAACCTTGTGTGCTAGTGCTTTCTTTATCCCTCCCTGGCTGTTGGTAGAGGATCAGTCCAGTACCTAACATGCGAAGATGGTAGCTGTGAAAATGATGGAAAAGTCTGGAGTTGTTCAACTCTAGGCTCCAATTTGTTATGAAAGTGGGAAATGCATGCTGGGTATAAGCGGACTCTGAAGATGATCAGGCAAGGAAAAGACAAGTTGGTTATTCTCGCAAACAACTGCCCAGTCATGAGAAAATTCAAATTGCAATACTGTGGCTTGTTGGCCAAAATTAATGTCCATTATAAAAGTGGCAATAATATTGAACTGGGTACAGCATGAAGAAAAATATTACAAAGTATGCACATTGGCTATCATCAATCCAGGTGACTCTGATACCATCGGAAGCATGCCAGAACAGAGAGGTAAAAGAATATATCATGTAATATTTTTCTTCAATAAAATTGGACAGAGTTTGTTTACACACACACACACACACAAACACACACTACAGTCTTTTTTTATTTATATTATTATTTTTGTGTGTACCGTCAAATCAGATCTGACTGGTTCAGGAGGAGATAGCCCCTCCTTCTCCAGCAGAACATCTGACGGATTCGAACCACATAGCTCTGAGATTGCAGTGTAGCTTCTTGCCACTAGGCCACCAGAGCTCCCTACACACTACAGTCTTGTATCAATACATACCTTGGTAAAATTTGTTGAAATTTCTTTTCAAGCAATAAACTCTGAATTTTTTTTTCATAGCCAATTTTTTTTTGGAATGGCTTCTCCCTCTTTCCCTGATGATTTAAGTAGTATAACAGATTTGATAGATTGTTTTGGTTTTATAAAAAAGTACAAGGTAGTCTTAAAAATTACTTCATTTCAAAACAAGCAGACTAAAGCTATGAATTTTATAACTTTGTGTAAGAAACCCCATGGCTATACATTCTGATATGACAGATGACTACACAGAAAATACCTATTTTTTTAAATAAAATAGTACTTATATATTTGCCTATAAAGTGTTATATGTACCTATTTACTGTTCAAATTATTGTAACCCTTATTATAAAAGTAGTAAAGCATTATATAAAGCAACTGAAAGTATATAAATATGGAGTGTATGTAAGGGACATAGTTCTAAATTAAACTCAAAAGGCTATTTTGAAGGATTTATCACTGCTACAACTAGCAAAAATGGGAGGGGGAAGTTCCAATCAAAGTAATGATATAAAATGTTATAAGATTTCATTCTTTGGTCAAGAAAATAAGCTATTTTATATGACTCTAAGTAAAAGTAAGAATTTTCCGGAGAGCAGAACTGATTTTTATATGAACTTAAGTCTGTTCTTTGTTTTTTCCCAATCTATTGCTTCAAAACACACTAACTAAACAATTGATCAAAGCTCTACTGGCCATTATATCTACTTGCAAACTAGCAAATTCAGGTTTCCACAAAACAACACACAGTAAAATGAAGTGGAATGCTGTGATTTTAAGGGGGCTTTGCCTTCTTTTGTTCTGTCGACTTTGCCAGCTTTCACATCATAGCAGTTTCACAGCCCTTTGTTCAAATTCACCACATTGAATGTAAAGAATGACTTTACATTGTTATTTTCTTACCCTAAGAATTCAAATGCATCAAGTGAAATGCTCAACAAGGCTTGCAAAAGAAAGATGTATTTATTTTACATGTGTCCTAGTTCTGTGTAAATCAGCACCATGGCAGAATGGGTGGGGAGAGCTATTGAAGTCCTCTTTCTTTCCTATGAATCATAAAGCACAAACACAGGTAAATACTTTTAGAATATTTGATATAGAACTTTGAAGATTAGGATCTCACATACTTGATTAGAGCAAGACCTGCAAGAGTGATTATTGACTTCAGTGATCTATTTTGTAAGTTCTATCAGTGGCCTGTTAGTCAAGTTTTCTACTACAGAATGGAGAGAAAATTAGAGTACAGAAGATCATATTGTTTATTAGGGCTTTAGGTTGTGGAGGTAAGTACACTTAGTTAGGAATCCCTGTGTAGTCATTTCTTCGATGTCTGATCTTGTAGTTAAGTTACTATCTTCTCTACACTACAACGTTCTCATTTTCCAGATAGAATTTTAGAACTAGGATAATATTTTGAAGTGCTTTGAACAATGCCTTGTGTTGAGTAAAAGTTAAATACCTGTTATTGTTGTTTGGATACCATTAAGATGTCTATTGCTTAGCCACTCTATGAATAATGGAGTTTGAATCATCTCTTAATTTCTGCCATGCCCAAGCCCATTGTTTCAGTCGCTATGTCAGCTCATCTCATTGAGGATCTTCTTCTTTTGTTGACCTTCCACTTTCCTAAGCACATTGTCTTTTTTTGCAAAAGCTCTGGACATCTTGCTAAAAGTGTATGAAGCTAAATTTCATCATCCTTATCTCTAACAATTCCTGGTTGCACTTTCTCTAACTCAGATTTCTTAATCCTTTTATCTAACATGGTATATACAATTATCTTAACCAATACCACAATTCAAGATATCTATTCTTAATGTTGTGATGTGCCAGCAAGTACACTACAACTCATAGGTACCGTATGAACAACATATCTGAACCTTTCTCTATCCTGTGTCATCCTCACAATCTCAGAAATACTAGAGTCCATTGTTACTGTTACTATTTCAATCCATCTTGTTAAGGATCTTCCTCTCTTTTCTTGGCCCTTCACCTTTCCCAGGATGATATAATTTTCCAAAGACAGCCCCCTCCTGACAACATGTCCAAAATATGTAAGACAAAGTTACACCATTCTTCTTATTCCTAATAAGTAGCCTGGTTGTATTTCTTGTTTAATCTTTTGACAGTCCGGAGGATATTCAGTACTCTTCTCCAACACTGCAACTCAAAACTATAAATTCTTCTTAGCTATCCGGATTCATTAATGATGAATAAGGATAATAGAAGAACAATTGATGCCTTTGAGCTGTGGTGTTGGAGAAGAGCTCCGAACATCCCACAGATTGTAAAAAAACCACAAACCATATGTCTTGGAGAGGGTGCAGCCAGAGTGCACATTGGAGAAAAGGTTGATGAGGCTCAGTCTCACATACTTTGGACTTGTTGCAAGGAGGGACTATTCTTTGGAGAAGGACATAATGCTCAGACAGGTAGAGGGACAGCAAAGGAAAGGAAGATCCTCAGCCAGGTGGGTTGACATGGTGACTGCCACAATGAGCTCTAATGTGTGAGGAAGTGTGAAGATAGCACAGGGTAGCACAGGGTTCAGATCTGTTGCTCATAGGGTCGCTATGAATTGTATTTGACTCGATGACACCTAACAAGAACAACAACAACATCCTTTTCCATTGTCCAACTTCCAGAAGCATAGAAAGCAATTGAAAACACCATAGTTTGCAGTGGATGCATCTTAGTGTTTAAACTGGTATCATTGATCTTTAGGACTTTGGAGAGATCCTTGAAGTTAGATTTTCCCAACACAACATATCTTTTGACTTCTTGTCTGATACTACCACGCATATTGATTGTGGATTCAAGTAAAATGTAATCAATAATAATTTCAATCTTTTCTCCATCTTTTAGAATGTTACATATTTGTCTAATTTTGAATATTTTAGTTTTCTTGATATTAAAGTGTAAACCATACTGAAGATTGTAGTCTTGATCTTCTTCAGTAAGTGCTTCAAAAAATAGATAGATAGCAAAAAGGCATTTAAAATTTAGGAAAGAAATAAAAGATTAAAATATCTGTCAGAATATAGTCTGAAACTTATTCTTCAGTTTAGAGAAGTTGAAACAAAAAGGTAGAATGATGACATAAAAAAGTTCAGCAGATGATTTCAAAGGACAGCTAGAGAAGAGTAAGCAAAGCATATAACAAAATGTGAAACAGTCTGAAATTAGAAAACTGAAAGTGAAGAATATGTTCAACTTAAATAACTCACTAAAGAAAAAACCCTCAAGTCGCAGTATGAAATGATTATTGTTTTTTTGTTGTGTGCCATTGAGATGGAAATCAACCCATGGTTGACCCTCCAGTGAGTTTTCAGAGGCAGTAAATTACATGAGAGGAGATTTTCCATCTTTGTCCTTTGAAGCAGCTGTTAGATTTGAATCTTGTCTCTTTGAGATTGCAGTGTAGCTTCTTTCTTACCATTGTTTTTGTTGTTTATTACCTTCAAGTCAGCATGACTCATAGCGACCATATGAACCAAAGCTCTTCTATAACTATCGACATTTATCAAAGTTCGTAGAGTTCCCTGAGGCATGTTGTTTAGGAAGTGGATGCCACTCCTGCTTCCAAACATGTCATAGTATGTTATTGTTGTTATGTGACATTGAGACATGTTGCTATTGTTATTGTTGTTAATTGTTATCAAGTAGAAGATGACTCATAGTGACCCTATGAACACTTGTATAACCTTTGTCGTTTCTCCATGTTCATAGACTTTCCAGGGGCAAGCTATTTAGAAAGTGGATGTTACCCCTGCTTCCAAGTTTGTTTTAATCGGGAAGCTTCACGAAACACTGTCCACCATGGATAACATCTGTGTCACAATGTTTAGCATCACAGCAACCACGAGTTACCTCTGTACCCATTGAGACATAGAGAAGGAAATAACTAGCCTATGGGTTTGAACTAGGTCAGCCTGACTCAGAAGACTGGCTTTTCCTTGGAGATTATAATGCATCTGTCTGCTTTCAGGGCTACATGAAACTCTTCTCTGAACTCTGTAACAGTTACATGGCCACAGTGCCTAGACCACAATATGTTCTCAGTTAATATTGATGCAATGAATGTCAGGCCTTATTTTTAAAAGGCGATCCAAGCATCTCATAAATAACTTGAGGCAATGTATCTATACTGAAGTACCATGCTGTTTTTCTTTTTTCATTGAGATAGATACTTGAAAGTTAAATCTGTAAAATTTGCACGAAGTAACAGTTCTACTGTCAACTCAATTACATGCTACATATTCCTATCTCACACTGAACAAGTCTATGATGTCTAACAATGTCTATAAAATACTAGGCCACCAAAACCCCCTGAAGGATTCTAGGGGCAAAATATCAAATGTTGCAGATATCAAATGTTCAAAAGAAAATAGAAGGAATATATACTCACTGCACCAAGACAAATTGGTTGATATAAAACATTTCAGGAAGTAGCATGTGACCAAGAACCAATGTCACTGAAAGAAGTCCAAAATTTCACTAAAGGCATTGGCAAAAATGAAGCCACCAGGAATTGATGGAATATCAAATGAAGTGTTTCAGCAAACAGATACAGCCTTAAAAATAACTCATGAATCTATCAAAGAAATTGGGAAGCTATTGAACAGTCAACTGACTGTAGCAGAAGTATATTCTAAAAAACTGATTTGGTAGAATGTGGAAATCAAACAATATTATGAAAATCTTACACAATTAAAATCTTGTTGAAGATTATTCAAATACAGCTGAGATAGCACTCAGCAAGGAACTTCCAGCAATTCAAGACAGATTCGGAAAAGACTTTGTAGTGAATCTTATCTTTACTGATGTCAAATTATTCTTGGCTCAAAACAGAAAATATCAGAAAGATGTTTACTTGTGTTTTACTGGTTATGCAAATACATGTAATTGTGGGGATCATAATAAGTTATGCATAACATTAAAAAGAATGGGAATCTCAAAATACTCAAAAGATTTCACATAAGATGGTAAAGATCATACAGGACAGGACAGGGTTTAGATCTGTTTTTCATAGGGCCATATGGGCCGCAGTAGACTCAACAGTGTCTAAAAAAATATCATATATCAGCCAAAAAACAGTTATCCAAACAGAACAAGAAAAAGTGACATGATTAAAAATCATGAGAAGTGTGTCAAGGTTGTATCCTTTAACAAATTCTGTATGCATTCTAAACAAATAATTCGAGAAGGTGGGATATATAAAGAAGAACGTGTCATCAGGATTGGAGGAAGACTCACCAGCTGTCTATGTTACGTAGAAAACATAATTTTGTCTACAGAAAGTGAAAACTGAATACTTGGATAGACTATTCAGTTACAAGGTCTACTATACAGTTCACATCTCAAATCTCTGGAAGTCAAGAATTTTTAAAATGTTATAAAAAGTGGGTCAAATAACCTGAAATGATCTCCATTTGTGTACTTTATCCATTACTTGCCATTTGCTTTTTCCATTATTCCTACTTCCTATTATTTATACCCTATGTATCTCCTCTAAAGAGAAGACCAAGTGGAGATAAACAGAGATCTCTGGCCAACAACCAGCAATAAACAAGTATCCTGCAGGGGGAAAAAAGAATATTTAATAATTACATAAGAAACTTTTGTTTTTGTTGTTAGGTGCCATCAAGTCGAGTACTATTCAGAGCCAACCCTTTGAACAAAAGATCTGAACCTTCCTACTCCACCTTCGCAATTTCTGATAACCTCAAGCCTAGTGCTACAGTCACTGTATCAGTTCACCTAGTTCAGGTTTGTCCTTTCCTTCACTATTCTCCCACTTTTCCAAGCATGATATCCCTCTCCAAGGAATACTCTCTCCTGGCAACATACCCAAAGTATGTGAGATGAAGTTTCATTTTTGCCTCCAAAGCGTGCTCTGGCTGTACCTTCTTCAACACATATGTGTTCTTTTGTCAGTCCATGGGATATTTAGAACTCTTCTCTGATACCAAAATACAAAGGCCTAAAAACCTTCTGTCATCCTTGTTCATTGTCCAAATCTACGATACATGCAAGTGACTGGCCTGTGTCAGGCACATCTTTGACCTTAAATTGACATCTTTAAATTAAAGACCTGAACAGATTTCAAAAGGCAACTCAAGATGACAAAGCAAACTATAATAATGGAATGAATGTGCAGAGACCTAGAATTGGAGAATAAAAAGGTAAGAACTAATTCAATATTTCTCAAGGTGAAATAATTGAAAAACAAACTCAAGACTTGAGTTGCAATACTATGGGTAAAATCTTGAATGATTTATTAAGCATCAAAAGGGTATGGAGGGAATACACAAAGTCACTTTATCAAAAAGAATTGGCCAACAATGAAATATTTCAGAAAGTAAAGTATGATCAAGAACTAAGAGCAATAAAGAAAAAAGTTTAAACTGCACGGAAGGCATTGGCAAAAAATAAACCCCCAGGAGTTCATGGGTTACCAACTGACATATTTCAATTAACAGATGGAGCCCTGGACGTGCTCACCAATCTATGCCAGTAAAGTTGGAGGACAGCGACCTGTCTGATTGACTGGAAAAGATCCATATTTGTTCCCATTCCTAAGAAAGGTGGTCCAACAGAAAGCTGAAGAAATTTTTTTAAGAAATTTTTAAAGAGTTTACATACAAAACTAGTAGAGGATTTTTTTAAATACTCAACAAAGTTATTTTCTAACTTAATAAAAACAAGTATGAATCTGTACAATGAAACAGAGGGAATAAAGTCAGTAGAGCATCAACCATAGAATAAAACAGGATGACTATTGAGAGGGCATATAGCTTTCCCCTCCCCCCATAGGGAAGTGTGGAAACATCAGCATGGTGAAAATAGAGACAAACGCCAGAGATTTTACAACTTTGAAAAGTCTAGTTATTGTAAAAAAGTTATATCAATAAAATCAGATGCTGCACTGACTAAACCTTCAGAAAAATGAAATGGAAGTAGCAATTCCACAGTGCACTTAATACCATAATGTACAAAGAAGGAATGAGAATTTCTGATAATGGATCATCAAGATCTGAGTTATTGAAGGTCCTTAAAGCAGATTATGTCATAAAGAACAGAAGTAGGCTTTTGGAGATGGCTTCTTGAACTTTACTGTCAGATTCACATTACTCTTCCTCTTCCAAAAAAACAACCATTCATTTAAGGCAGAATATTTTGCCAAGTAGGCTAGTTAAATATTGATCGTGTAACATTTTCTTGATTTGAAAGTACACTACCAATTTTGGCAAAAGTCCAAACTATTTATTTCTGCCATCTTTGTCATGATTTATAGGGTGATTTTTTCCTACCAAAGATAAAATGTAAAATGACCAGAATATAAAACTGTACCAAAAAAAAAAGTGTAATTCCTAATATAATGCATTGCTTAAAGCTACCATGAATATTTGAGAAATTTGAGAAATTTCAAATAACTGAGATATTTGAGAAATTACTCAAGAGACTTTTAAAAATTATTATTATTACTTTTGTGTGTGTATTTTCAAGTTGGATAGGACTGGTACAGTAAGAGATTGCCCCTCATTCTCCAGGAGAGCATCTGGTAGAATGAAGCGCATAGCTCTGAGATTGCAGTGCAGCTTCTTGCCACTAGGCCACCAGAGCTTCCTCGCGAATTTTTAACATCTGCAAAAAGATATCTGAAAAGTAATGCTTCTTTCTATGTTTTTTTTAAATTTTATATTATTATTAATTTCAATGAACATTTACGGAGATTTTAGATTTCCATTCATTCATTCATTGTTGCACTTTTCTCCCCACCCCCAGTTCACTCTTCTATTTGAAAAGTAAAATTCCTTCATTGGTATACAATCTCCCCTCAACCCCCACACCCAACCCTAGTATACTCCATTCTGCAACCTTCATTCCGGAATCTTGTGATAATCATAAGCCCCGTAATATTGCTTCTAAACCGTTCTCTCCCTCATCCGTTTCAATGCAGTATACATAATTCATCCAGTTTTTCTCATTCTTATCCCAACCCTGATGTCAGCCCCATTCTACAGCATTGATACTATGTCGTGTTTGTCCTTTTGTTACTGAGATATTTCACTCAGCATAATGTCCTCCAGGGTCACCCATTTTGAATAATATTGCATGAGTTCCTTGTTTTTAAATGCAGCATAATATTCCAATGTGTGAATATACCACAGCTTCTCTATCCATTCATTTGTTGATGGGCACTTAGGTTGTTTCTAACTCCTTGCTATTGGGAACAAAGCCACGATAAACATGGGTGTGCATATATCCTCTTGGATGTCAGTTATGGTCTCTTCGGGGTATATTCCCAATAGTGGAATTGCTGGGGAAAATGGTATCTCTATTTGAAACTTTTTAAAAAGGCGTCACACCACTTTCCACAGTGGTTGCACCATTTTACACTTCCACTAACAGTTAATAAGGGTTCCAGTCTCTCCACAACCTCACCAGCATTTGTTGCTTGCTGTTGTGTTAAATTTTGCTAGTCTTACTAGGGTGAGATAATATCTTATAGTTGTCTTGATTTGCATCTCTCTTAGAGCTAAGGATTTTATACACGTCTTCCTGTGCTTGTTGGCCATCTGAATGTCTTCTTTGGTGAAGTGTCTGTTCATATCCTGTGCCCATTTTTCAATTGGATTATTTACCTTTGTCTTGTTGTGGTGCTCAAGTATTTTATAAATTCTAGATATAAGTCCCTTATCTGACATGTCATTACCAAACGCTTTTTCCCAGTGTGTGGCTTCCCTTTTTACCCTGTTGGAGAAGGTTTTGGATGTGCATAGGGATTTCATTCTTAGAAGGTCCTATTCATCTATGTTATCTTCTTCTGGTTGTGGATTTTCCAGGATACTTGGAAGACTGTTTATGCTGTGCATTAGGGCTACTAGAGTTCTTCCAAGCTTTTCTTTAATGAAGCTTATAGTCCTTGGTTTTAGTCCTAGGTCCATGATCCACCTTGAGTTGGTTTTTATATATGGAGTGAGGTATGGATCTTGCTTGTCTTCTGCAGATAGTTTTCCAATTTTGCCAACACCATTTGTTAAAAAGGCTATCATTTCCCCACTTAACTGATTTCATCTCCTTGACAAAAATCAGTTGACCATAAGTAGATGGGCTGATCTCTGGGTTCTCAATTATATTCCATTGATCTATGTGTCTGTCATTGTACCAGTATGATGCTGTCTTAACTGCCGTGGCAGTGCAGTAGGATTTTAAATCAGGGAGTGAGATGCCTCCTTCCTTTTTTCTATTTTTAAGGAGTGCTTTGCTTATTCAGGGCTTCTTTCCATTCCAAATGAAGCTGGAGATTGCTTTTTCTTTCATATTGTTTTGGAGAGAGAATACAATTCTGGCCCACTCCCTTGGCAATTCCAAACAATATAATGCTCCCTGCTCCATTCTCACAATAGTTTGATCTAGATAGAGGCTCTGCATAGAGCACAACCAAGTACTAAATCATTCTTCATTTCAAGCCAAAATTCCTTGACTTTTTCATTTATTCTTCATACCCAGACCTCTTCCCTCTATCTCCAGTTGTTGACCTTTTACCTCTTGAAATACCACTTTTTTTTGGATGTGGCACCCTTTCCTTCACCCTTTAAACTTGAGAGCCCAGTCTGTGTCAACTAACGTGTGTGCTATGAGCATGACGGATAAGCACAGTGTCTGGCCCTGGACCCTCCACTGCATCTATTTCTGCATTCACATCACCCAGGGTCCAAACCTCAGTCTGTATAGCAAAGGTTTGAGATTTTGCTGTGTAGAGCTAGGATTGCATGGTATGCATCATTCTTGGGGGCTTCTTTAAGTAACTTTTAGGCAAATTGTGACCTTAATAAAGGAAGCTATGTCATAAAAAAAAGGGGGCCATGCCCATTCATCTCAACGTTATGCAAAACTTGTTATGATCCACAGTCAAACTCCTTTGCACAGTCATTAAAGCGTAGATAGACATACTTCTGGTATTCTTTACGTCGACCAGGATCCATTTAACATCAGCGATGATATCTGTGGTGTCATTAGTTGTGTTCAGGCCATATTTTTCAGATTATTTGCTATGCATCTGGATGACAGGAGAAGAATTGATGTCTTTGAGTTGTGGTGTTGGAGAAGAGCACTGAACATCTTGTATGGCCAAGAAAACAAAGGATATGTCTTGGAGAGGGTGCAGCTGGAGTGCTCTTTGGAGTCAAGAATGATGAGGCTTCACCTCACATACTTTATACATGTTTCTAGGAGGTGCTTTTCCTTGGAGAAGGCCATAACGTTGAAAACAGTGGAGGGTCAGAGAAGAAGAAGAAGACCCTCAACCAGGTGGATTGAGAGGGTGACTGGGCAATGTGCTCTTGTGTGTCAGGTAGTGTGAAGATGGCACAAGATAGAACAAGTTTCAGATCTTTTTGTTCATAGGGTCACTATGAGTTGTACTTAACTGGACGGCAAATAACACAAAGATATCTGTAAAGTAATGCTTCTTTTTATAAGAGGAACATTTGAATAACAAAAAGAGAAAGTTAAGAGTATTTTTCATAAATTTATATTTTCTAATATATTATTTTTATAACATCTCTGGTTTCTGTCATTCCATATCTACATAGACATTAGTTTTACAAGTTAATGATTCAAAGTATAAAGAAAGAAAGCTGTTGAAAATAACTTGCTCAAAAAAGAAAAAAAAAGTTAGGTGCTCACTTCTTGTTCCCTCAGGATCTAAAGAAGTACCTGGAACGTAGTTGAAACAAAATAAACAATTACTACATGAATGGGGAAAGGGGAAATGGAGCCCTGAATAAATCAAAGTTGCAGATGAATCATTTAATTATCATCAGTGGAGTGTTAACTGGGGCAGAAAATCATGAGGTAAAAATTTGAGTCTCATGGGCACCCCAATCTGTATTCATCATTTTAATCATAGTAATAGTAAGTAACTTGATTTATAAAATCGACTGTGTAAAGAAATCATTCTCTTCATTAAAAAAGAAAATTCAGGCTCCTTATTTTATTGTGTTCTCTGTGTATGTGTGTGTGTGTGTGTGTACCCACGTGTGTGTGTGTGTGTGTGTGTGTGTGTGTGTGTGTGAGAAAGAGAGAGAGGGGGGTTTAATTGCTTTTGAATCTTTCTCAGTGGCATATCCTCAGGTGACTTCTGGTTTAGACAAGACTTCAGAGAAGATTACAAATGTGACTACAGGAGGGGGAAAAAGGCATTTGAAACCTGACACAGTGGTTTTACACAGAGTTTCCATATTTTTTTAATTGTTATCTCCCATACCATTCAGAGCTGTTGTAGGGTCGCTATGAGTTGCAGGAGACTCAATGGCTCATAACAGCCACCCACAGCATTGATAATTTTTTTTTAGAATTGTTAGTTAATTCACTTTGAATCTTAAAATAAGTAATGATCCATAATTATTTAGGACAAAGCACTTCAAAATTAGACCCATCCCACCTCATTCCTTGATTATGTCCTACCTAAGCAATTTTTACAGCTTTCTGAATCACTTCCCTCCTTTCTATATACACACTCCAGTTCACTCTGTTGAGTACTTGAATCACATGTCTGACTTTCTTAAGAACTGAAAATAACCACTTATTATCATGGCAGAGGGAAGGGGAAAAATATTATTTTGTTCTCATCCATGAGAACTACTGAAATAAGTAAAGAGATTAAAAATATGAGACAGAAAAGTGCAGCCAAAGTGAGGTTATAAATCATCTATTACCAAAAACAGAGACTAGAAGAAATGTAAGCCAAGTATAGTGAATTGTGAACCAATTAAAGAAGGACCAAAGCAAATGGATACTTTCTGATAATAAGTACCTTGTCACTTTTAAAAATGTGTTTTAAGATTCTGAAAGACCTAGATAAGGCCTTTATTTGATCTTTCAAAGATTATTGATGGACAGAATTGAGAACAGGTTTTTTTGTGGAAATCAAATTCTGCAGCATGAAAAACTTTGGGAGGAGGGTTAATCTGAGATTTCTAGAGATAGCCCTTTATAATGTTTCTGAAACTGAAATCTTCTAATTGTTAAAGTTTGTGACAACTTGGCTGGACTATGATTCATTTATATACATTGTTTTTATATAATTAATCACTATTAATCTATGCTTGTTATTACTCCATCTTTTCAAGTCTTCATTGAATCTTTCCTTTTCCTTCATCCTCCCATCTTCCCACTTACTCTATCATAGTAATTTCCACCATTGCACTTTTACTACCCTTTCCCCACTTCCTCTTCTCCTTTTGAACTTTATACACATCTAACTCATTTTTCCTTTGATTTTAATAATGGCCTTATGTAACATTTATCTTTATGAGACTGAGTTAATTCTCACAAAATATTTTTCTCTAGATTCTCCCATGTTATATAATACAAAATTGTTGTTCCTTAGTGCTGTATAGTATTCCATCATGTGAATGTACCACAGTTTCTCGATCCATTTGTTTCTTAATGGGCATTAGGGCTGTTTCCAATTTCTTGCTATTGCGAATAATGCTACTCTGAACATAGGTGTATATATCTCCATTCATGTCTGTTTTCATTTTCTTGGGATATATTCCTGTATACCTGAATCATATGGAATTTCTATGTGCAATTTTTTGAGGAAACATCAAACTGCCTTCCAGGGTGGTTGTACCATTTTACAATTCCACCAGCAGTACATGAGAGTTCTAATCTCTCCACATTTCTTGTTAAACTTTGCCACTGCTACTGGGGTGAGATAATGTGTTTTGTTGAGGTTTTTTAAAATTTTATTTTCTAGAGGAAATTCACTTGTTATGCATCAGAGAATTGAACAATGACCAGGGAGGATAGAAGGAGAATTGATGCCTTTGAGCTGTGATGCTGGAGAAGAGTATTGAGAGTACCATGGACTGCTAGAAAAACAAACAGATTCATCCTGGAAAGTGTTCAACCGGGTGGCTCCTTAGAGGCAAGGATTCTGAGGTTCTGTCAAGCATACTTTGGGCATGTTGTGAGGAGAGACCGGTCCTTGGAGAAGGACAACATGATTGGGAGGGTGGACAGACAGCACAGGAGAAGGCCCTCTATGAGGTGGATTGATTCAGTGACTGGGGTAAACAGGATGGGAGTGTCAGAGACAGTGCGATTGGCACAGGACAGAGCAGAGTTTA
>NW_006400227.1:347170-350004 GCF_000299155.1 Elephantulus edwardii | reverse complement strand
GAATTGGCTAAGAATAAGGATCCAGGAATATATGGTATAACAATTGACATATTTCAACTAACAGATGCAGCCCTAGATGTACTCACCAAGTTGTGTCAAGAAATCTGGAGAACAACTACTTGGCCAACTGACTAGAAGAGATCTATAGTTGTTCCCATTACAAAAAAAGAAGATCTCACAGAGTGTGGAAATTTTCAAAAAATATTAATATCACATGCCAGCAGTATACTGCTGAAGATTATCCCAAAACGACTTGAAACAGCACATCAGCAGAGAACTACCAGAAGTGCAGAATGGGTTTATATGGGGTCATGGTACTAGGGATATTGTAGCTAATGTTAGCTGGACCTCAGCTGAAAGCAAGGAGTACCAGAAACATGTCTATCTTTGTTCGTTGATTACGCAAAGGCATTTGACTGTGTGGATCATAACAAACTGTGGCTGACTCTGAGAAAAATGGGAATCCCAGAACACTTGATCATGCTAATGCAAAACCTATACTTGGACCAGAAGGCAGTCATCAGAACAGAGCAGGGAAACACTGGATGGTTCAAAATTCAGAAGGGTTTATGCCAGGGCTGAATCCTGTCTCCAAACCTTTTTAACTTGTATACAGAGCAGATTATCCAGGAGGCTGGGCTCTATGAGGAGAAATGTGGCATCAGGATTAGAGGAAGAATTATCAACAATCTGCATTATGAAGATGACACAACCTTCCCTGCTGAAACTGAAGAGGACCTGAAGCACTTGCTGTGGAAAGTCAGGGACTGTAGTCTTCAGTATGGATTGAGGCTTAATATCCAGAAAACAAAGATTCTCACCATTGGGCAGATTAGCAGCATCACAATGGAGGGTGAGGAAATTGAGATTGTTCACAGTTTTGGTTTGCTTGGCTCCATACTCAACACTCTTGGCACCAGCACCCAGGAAATTAAAAGATGTATTGCAATGGAAAAGTCTGCAGCTAGAGACCTCTCTAAAGTACTGAAATGCAACAATGTCAGTCTGGAGACTAAGGTGTGCCAGATACATTCCATGGTCTTTGCAATCACTTGGTATGCATCAGAGAGCTGGACAATAAATAGGGATGATAGGAGGAGAATTGATGCATTTGAGCTGTGGCATTGGAGAAGAGAATTGAATATTCCATGGACTGCTAAGAAAATGAAGACGTTTGTCCTGGAGAGGGTGAAGCCAGGCTGCCTTTTGGAGGCAAGGATTCTGAAGCTTTCTCTGACATACTTTGGACATGTTACAAGGAGGGACTGGTCCTTAGAGAGGGACTTCATGCTTGGGAGGGTGGAGAGTCAATGCAGGAGAGGAAGACCCTCAATGAAATAGATTGATTCAGTGACTGGGATAATGGAGGTAGGTGTGTCAGAGATGGTGAGATTGGCACAGGATAGGGCAGTGTTTAGGGCTGTTGTACATAGGGTTGCTATGAGTAGTAGGCAACTCACCAGCACATAACAGCAACCAGTTTATTTACAAAATTTGAATACAAATTTGAACAAATTCTTTCCATTTCCCTCACCCTTTCCACCCATTCAATTGTACAACCTGATGATTAATTCCTCCTCTCTCTGCACATCCGCATCCCTCTGCTTCCAGCCTCTCCCAACCCTCTTGGATCCTTATACTCATTATACAATAATGATTTTATACAATATTCATCCTTTTTGGACTGAGTTAGTCCACTCGGCATAATGCTCTCCAGTCCCTCCCAAGTTAGGTAATAATTTACAAAATTATTGCTACTGTGTGCTGTATAGTATTCCATTGTGTGAATGTACCATAATTTCTCAATCCACTCATTTGTGGTTGGACCATTGGACTGTTTCCATGTTCTTGCAGTGGTGAATAATGCTGCAATAAACATTGGTGTACAAATCTCAATTTGTGCCTCAGTTCTCATATTCTTAGTGTATACTCCAAGTAATTGGATAACTAGGTCATATGGAATGTCTATATTCAGCTTTTTGAGGAATCATCAAACTGTCTTCCAGAATGGTTATACCATTTTACAATCCCACCAACAATGTATTAGAGTTCCTTTCTTGCCACATCCTCTCCAACATTTATTACTTGCTGCCTGTTAAACTTTGTCACTGTTACTGGAGTGAAATTGTACCTCATAGTGGTTTTGATTAGCATCTCTTATTGCCAGTGATTTTGGAGTATTTCTTCATGTGTCTGTTTGGCATTTGAATATTTTCCTCTGTGAAAATTATGTCTTTTGCCCATCTTGTAATTGGGTTATCAGACTTTGTCTCTGATTGTTAGTGGTTTTGAGAATTTCTTCATGTATCTGTGGGACATCTGAATATGTTCCTTTATAAATTATTTTCATGTCTTTTGACCACTTTGTTTTGATTAGGTTATTTGTTGTTTTCATGTGCAGGTCTGTAATGTTCTGTAAACTTTTATTACAAGGTCCTTGTCTAAGATATCATTCACAAATGATTTTTCCCCAGTCTATAACCTTTCCTTTCACTCTATTGGAAAGAGATTTTTATGCACCCAGAGACTTGTGCAGAAGATCTCCTTTGTCACTTTTATTCTCTGCTGGTTGTGCATTTCAAACCTTTGTATGCCATTGGTTAGGGCTTCTAAACTTGGTACCACTTTGTCTCTTATGATCCTTATGGTTTTAAACACGGTCTTTACAGCCAGGTCTCTGACCCACCTTGAGATGAGGTGGGTTTTTTGTTGGTTTGTTTGTTTGTTTTAACTTATTGTGACTTTATTAGACAAAGTAGAGCTGTCCCCATGGGGCTTCCAAGGTTACAATTTTTTTTTTCCTTTAATAAAAGGTTTTTAAACTTATTTTATTT
>NW_006400227.1:335251-340908 GCF_000299155.1 Elephantulus edwardii | reverse complement strand
ATCTTGCTTGAGTTTTCTGCAGATAGTTTTCCAATTTTCTCAGCACCATTTGTTAAAAAGGATGTTGCTTCCCCACTTTACTGATTTCATCTCCTTGTCAAAAACCAGTTAGCCATAGGCAGACGGGCTGATTTCTGGGTTCTCAGTTCTATTCCACTGATTTATGTGTCTGTCATTGTACCAGTACCACACTGTTTTGACCACTACAGCAATGTAGTAGGATTTGAAATCAGAGAGTGATTTTTAAGAAGTGCTTTGTTTATTCTGGGACTCTGCATTCCAAATGAAATTGGAGATTGTCTTTTCCATCCCATTGAAAAATGGAATTGGTATTTGTTTGGGATTGCATTGAATGTGTAAATTGCCTTTGGTATGATTGTCATTTTCACAATATTGAGTCTTCCTATCCATGAGCAAAGGATATTCTTCCACTTCTCCAATGAGCAAAGGATATTCTTCCACTTCTCCAGGTCTCTTTTTGTTTCTTGTAATAATGTTTTGTAATTTTCTTTGAATAGATCCTTTGTGTTTCTGGTTAAGTTTACTCCTAAGTATTTAATCTTGTGACTAGCTATTGTGAGGGATATTGTTTTTATCAACTCCAGTTCTCTTTCTTTGTCACTGTAGAGAAATCCAACTGATTTTTGTATGTTGATCTTGTATCCTGCCACTGTGTTGTATTGGTTAAAACTATGTCCAGAAGTTTTCTTGCTGAGTCTTTGGGTTTTCTAAGTATACTATTATATTAATTGCATAGAGAGATGATTTTTCCTCCTCTTTGCCAATTTAGATACCTCTTATTTTCTTCTCTTGCCTTATTGGTATCACTAAGACTTCCAATACAATATTGAATAGGAGAGGAGATAGTGAGCATCCTTGCCTAGTTCCTATTCTCAAGGGGAATGCCTTTAAGCTCTCTCTCCATTGAGAACAATGTTGGCTCTTGGGTTTGCATATATACTTTATTACTATGTTGAAGAAATTCCCCCTTAATTCTATTTTGTTGTTTTAATCAGGAAAGGGTGTTGGATTTTGTCAAAGACCTTTTCTGTATCAATCGATAGGATCATGTGATCATGTGGTTCTTGTTCTTTGCTTTGTTAATGTGATGAATTACATTGTTTTTCCTACGTTGAGCCATCCTTGCATACCTGTTATGAATACCACTTGGTCATGGTGGATTCTTTCTTTTTTTATGTATCATTGGATTCTATTGTCCAGTTTATATTCAGGATTTTTCCATCTATGTTCATGGGAGATATTGGCCTACAGTTTTCTATTTTGGTGATGTCCTTTCCTGGCTTTGGTATCAAGGATATGTTTGCTTCATAGAATGAGTTTGGGAGAATCATATCTTTTTCTATTTTCTGAAATAGTTTATGTAGGATTGGTGACAGTTCTTCTCTGAATGTTTGGTAAAATTCACTTGTAAAGCCATCTAGTCCAGAACTTTTTTTGGCTAGAAGTTATTTTATTACCTTTCCAATTTCTTCTTTTATAATGGGTCTGTTCAGGTGTTCAGTTTTGATTTTTGTCAGTTTAGGTGTGTTGTGAATTTCTAAGTATTTGTCCATTTCCTCTAGGTTTTCATATTTGTTTGAGTGTAATTTTTCATAATATTCCAATGTTAGCATTTTTATTTTAGTTGGTCTGTTTTGATGTTACCCATTTCATCTCTTATTCAGATTATTTGTGATTTTTTCCTTCTTTTCCTTTGTTCGTTTTGCTAGTGGTTTGTCAATTTTATTGACTTTTCCAGAGAACCAACTCCTTGTTTTGGTCATGGTTTCAATTGTTTTTCAGTTTTTTTTTTCATTCATTTCTACTCTAATTTTTATAATTTTAGGCTTTTTTAGAGGGTGTTGGGTTTTCTTGCTGTCCTTTTTCAATTTGTTGGAGATGTTGGAAGGTTACTACATAATGCTTAAAGGGTCAATATCATACATGACAACCTTGGGTATCTTCTAGTAGCATAAAAATTCAACTTATGAATACTATACATCTAAGTCCATTCAGTCTAAAAAAAATGTGGAGGGAAATGGAATAACACATAAAGGATTGATAATGCACAAATTGACTGATGTCATTTTTAACCATGTCTTTTCATTGAAGAGAATTGATTAGTCAATTTTGAATTGTTTTGTGTATATGACATAAACCAGACAATGTTTTTAAACATAATCAACATTCATTTTCAATAGCTGAACAAAATCAATTTAGTCAGATTAAATTTAATTATAGAAAACAACTTTGAAGAAATCTACCTTTTATTAATTAAATACACAAAGACCATGATACACCCTTTTTCAAATTACAAAATGAAAACATCCATATATTAATGGTACAATAAAAGCACATTTTTAAATAGGTAATTCAATACTCCAGGTTGTATAATAGTCACTAGACATAAATTTACCCAAAATCAAGAGAGTAAAATAACTCTTATATTGAAATTTTCAGATTTGCGAGATTTCTTGACTGTCAATAAAATAAGTTTCTGGAGAAGAGTGTCAAGTGTGATTCTTGCTACATAGTGGTGAGTCATCATTTATAGATGTGTTAGAAAATGTATGTGTGGTTTTGTAAACAATCTACCATCTCTAATTTAAAATATGTCATGGGCTCAACAGGGGGCTCTGGTGGCCTGATGGTTAAGTAGTTGTGCTGACACTCAAAGGCATGCAATTCAAATCCACCAGCTTCATTATGGGAAAAAGATAGGTACTCTCTTCCCTTGTGATTTGCTACCTCTGAAAACCCACTGAGGGTCAGCTATGAATTGTTTTCTTCTTTCCAGTAGATAGCAATAACGCTTTTGCAAACCATGTGCTTCAGTTTCTAAATGTGGAAATGCATCTAGATACAATTGGAACTGGTCACTTTTAACAAGTAGCAAAAGAAGAACAACAATAATTAGAAGGTGGTCAGGCTCTTCAAAATGGCATAAAATATAGTTAAACAAATGATTATGTAATGTATTTAATGATTGTGTGCCTTCAAAAAGAATTTTCTTTTTATATTAGTGAAACAATGTTTGAGTAGGATTAACCACTTTTGAGTTCTAAAAAGAGCTACTTACGCACAGAGATACAGAGATAAAGGAAGAAGACAAAGATAAATAAATCGACGAGCCTGTAACTTTAAGAATCGTTGTTGCTGTTGTTGTCATTGTTAGGTGCAAGCAGATCTGAACCCAATCCTACCCTGTGTCATTCTTATTCTTCCTGACACACAAGAGTCCATTGCAGTAGCTACCATGTCAATCCACCTGGTCGAGGGTCTTCCTTTGCTGACCCTCTAGCTTTGCTAGCATCATGTCCTTCCTAGCAACATAGCCAAAGCATATGAGGCAAAGCCTCATCAAAACCACACAAACAAACAAACAAACAAAAAAAAAAAAAACCAAAAAAAAATCCCCAAACCCGCACCTCATTACCAGGGAGTCAGTTTGAACTCCTGTAGGTTTCTGAAGCTATTAATCACATAGGAGGAAATTACCCATCTTCCTTCCTTAGAGAAGAGAGGTTGGCAGTACAATTTCTTACAGGCTAGGCCACCAAATCTCCACCAATGCTACTAGAAGAATCATAAACTTAATCTGGACTTCCAGCCTCATAACTGTGAAAAAATAAATTACTGTTCCTTAAAGCCCCCTACTTATCATATTTGTGTTACAGAAGCACTATGCAACTAAAACAAATTGTCTCTGGTTTACACTGTTCTATTACATGACAGAAGAAATGGTTTAACAAAAGTAACTGGAATAAAAACTGGGACTATTTGGCATTCAGATATTGAAATCCACATAGCAAAATGTTAGAGAGGAACATAAACACTTCTCTAGCTATATGTTTTAAAAAATATTCTTTTTAAGCCTGCTTATGGTATTCAAATTTATCAAATATATTTGGTTAAATCCATTTACTTTTACATATTAATCTATACTACCTCATTAAAAAAATATTTTAGGTTGGTGGCCTTGATTTAAGGACAAAACTGCATGCATACTAGCCCTCCAGCCATAAAGCTATTCATGCATCGGTACTACTTTGGCTCCATGAGCATTGATGTAGGTGAGAAGAATCTTGGCTCTCTGCTCTACTACGTCGATAAGTTTCTCAATTCCTGCTCTACCCCCTTGGCTTTCCCAATAAACCTTATCAAGGAACAGAGACTGGAGGAGCTTTTGCCTTAAGTGCTGGCTCTTCAAAACAGAAACTGCAGATTCAGGAAACCTGGAAAGAAAAAAAAACCCAATATTTCATTCTCAGTAATTACTTGGAAATATTGTGTCTTTTCCAATTACGCTGTCCTTCATTATTAATCTGCCGTAAATCACATTATCAAATGATTTCTTGAGAACCAAAACATTTCCATCACTGTCAAACTGATACTTTTCTTAATATTAAAATACTAGAAGAATGTGTTTCAAGTGCGTAGAATTATCTATACTATTCACAACATGACATATTTCTTTTTAAAGCCCCTTATGTGAAGACAAGAGGTACAGAAATAGAAAAAATTCTGTAAGCATAGCAAAAATAGCTTCCTTAATCTTATATTCCATTTTGTCCATAACATCCACTTTTATCCGTCAAGTAAAATAGTATTCTCCCAAATGTCAAGGTAAGATTTCATGCAAAAATAAAATATGAGAAGCAAAATGCTGATGGTTTCAGTAAAGTGCTCTTTCTAAGGAGGAGATGCACTGAATTTAATGTGAGGTGATCCATGATGTATGTGTTAGAAGAGAAAAGAACCATCATATGAATGCCCAGTCAAAGAAAGAGTTGCCTTTGATTCAGATTATAGGTCAATAACTTTGAGGATTTGGGTTCATCAATTAAATCATTCTCAAGTAACTTTAGTAAAACTCAGGATTTTAGAACAAAGACCTTGAAAGGACTCTCAGAAAACTTTAAAAGTCAGAAATCCATTGCTGTAGTTTGGACAAATGCATAGCTCACCCATTACTGAGTTTCGAAGACTATCAATCATTCAAGAGGAGATTGTCCATCTCTCTCCCTCAGAGCTGCCAGAGAAGTTTGGCCTTTAGGTTAGCATCAGAACTCCCTATGGATTATACCACTGGAAAAATTACATGAAATGTTTAAAACTCCTTACTGGAATACCTTATGAAACTGTGTTCGTCTCTCCCCCTCCCCCCCCCTTTAATTAGAAATCATAAAATCAGGATCCTGGCACAGAGTCTATTCAAAGTATTTGGTAAAGTTTCTGGTTCAAATAATTAAAAAAATATTTTGGTAAATCTCCAATTTGTCCTCTCCAAGCTTTCATTAAAAGGCTCAAGAAGACATAGTAAAGGTATGACTTTGATAATTTTTAAGTAAACTCAGTTGTTCCTTAAGAATTAACACAAAAACACACATTATCTTAGAAAAAAAAAAAGCACTTTGACACAAGTCTCAAGCTCTTCTAAACAGTTTTCTCAAATTTTGTCAGAGCAAGGTGAGGGTCACCCAAGAGACATAGAATCCAAGAAATCTAGGTGCTCCATCAGTCGCCATGTTGAAGAAATACCAAAGTCCAATGAAATATGTAAGTTTAATGAGAATTGTTGTTGTTGTTGTTATGTGCCATCGAGTCGTTTGCGACTCATAGGGACCCTATGTACAACAGCCCTAAACCGTGCTCTA
>NW_006400227.1:323926-335151 GCF_000299155.1 Elephantulus edwardii | reverse complement strand
CCAACAGTGAATAAGGGTTCCAATTTCTCCACAACCTCGCCAGCATTTGTTGCTTGCTGTTGTGTTAAATTTTGCTATTCTGACTGGGGTGAGATGATAGCTCATAGTTGTTTTGGAGATGATTTTTGTGTGTAGTGTAAGATTAGGATCTTGTTTCAGTTTTCTGCAGCTAGATACCCAACTTTGCCAGCTCCATTTGTTGAAGAGGTCATTTCTCCATTTGATAAGTTTTGATTCTTTTTCAAATACCAACTGACTGTAGTCAAATTGGTTGGTTTCTGTGATCTTGATTTTATTCCATTAGTCTAAGTGTCTGTCATTAAAAAAAATTAATAAAAATTGTGGGGAAGAGGTGGGCAGAGAGAATAGTGCAACAATAAATGAATAAAAACTCCAAGTCTCTGTAAACATAAAATTAATTTTTTTGTATTATTTATTATTATTATTATTATTATTAATTTCAGTGAACATTTACAGAGATTTTGGAATTCCTCTCATTCATTGTTGCACTTTTCTCCCCACCCCTACCCCCAGTTCGCTCCTCTCCTTGAAAAGCAAAAGAAAAACTCTTTAAAAAATTAAATTAAAAAAACCCTGAACCCAATTTCTAATACTCCTGAGATTCTTAAATGAGGAGACAGAGCATGATCTCTTTTCGTTTCCTAAACAAGAGCTGAATCTGTAACAGAGAGTACTTTATGAACCAAATAATGTGCAGTGTCTTGGAGCTAAAGAAAATGTTGGCAAATCTTGCAAAATCACAGCTGTTTCAGTCTCATTTAGTGACTGGCCCCACTCTCCACAGGCCAGTTTGCCTTTTGAAATATAGCACAGCAATTTTGTAGCATGTCATTAAAACCAATGATGATGGAGATTTTCTTACATTTTCAGCTCTTTGTCTCAAAACCTTGAAATCCTGACAAGTATTGTTAAGAAATACACATTACTTAAGAAAATTAAGACTATACATAGAAATTTCTTAGTGTCGACAAAATTTTGCCTACTTTTACCGAGCAACTAACCATACTTTGGATTGGTCAAGTATAAAAGTAATTTTCTAAAATGAAAAAATATACTTGAGCTAGATTAGCTGTCAAGATCTTTAATAAGAAAGGGTCCTAGGGCTTCTTTCATTCACCACATACACTCTTAGATTGTGCAACAGAGTCTGCTATGCTAGCAAGTCTCTGAGTCACAATTTTCTTACATCAAAATCCTATCCCAAGAGGTTTGGGAGCTTGAAAATTGGGGAAAATGTATTTTGGCTTAAGACAGCTGTGTTTTAATAGGAAGGGAGCCAAAAGGTGAAATTACTACAGACATACTAAGCTCTTCTCACAATCCAAGGGTTCATTGAGAAGACGTTGCAGCTCTATGCATAAATTACTATAAAAAAATAATTCCATCGTGAAAAATGCATAGATTTGTTTAATCCGAATCTTGATTTATCCGAAAAGAAGCATTCTTAATCATATGCAGAAGATTATTAGTGGTAATAAAACAATTATTTATTCATATACTTTCATGGAATTTCTCTATAAAATATACTTGAGCATTCTTTTAGTTAAAAAGAGAATTTTTTAAATATTTTTCATATATAGAGAGAGATAGAGATAGAGAGATGCACACACACTTAACAGATATGTATATAAACTTTTATTCTTTAAGGAAACATTGGGAAACTAGTGGTAAGGAATTGCACTGCCAACCCAGAAGTTCAAATTCACTAACTGCTCTGTGGAGAAAGATGGTCAGTCTTCTCTCATGAAACTTACTGCCTCTGAAAACCCATTAGAGGGTCATTTAGAAGTTGTTTCTGACTTTATAGCATATAGTAACAATAATTTATTCTTTTATATTGACTAAATAATTTCCAATAATGTAGATGTTCGACTAAAATCAGTTGTATAACTTAGAGCAAGTCATTTTGCCTTTGGAATATTTGCATATCAGCTAACACAACAATTTAGTTACTGATAATTTTTAATAAATTATAGATAAAATGATAATAAAACTGATTTAATTCTGGAACTGATTAAGTAAATGACTTCATGATTTAAATGGTTGACTTGGGCCTGATGATAGAATCTGAAAATGTTAAAATAACATTTTGAATAATTCCTCAACTTTTCATTGACTAATAAAGTATCTCATTAAAAATTTTTTCCAGTTCTTAACTTTTGTCTGTGTGTGTATGTGCTTGAATAATTTTCAAATGTATCAGGTGAATATCTTTTTAAAGTACACCAATCAAGTTTTAATACTATAGGCTAAAGCAAGTGTTCCTAACCTACAAATCTATAGAACTAGGAGGAACAGTTTCATTAATAGACTTTCAAGCATCTAAATTTATATGCTTGATTATGTAGTCTGTCTGTATATTTAATTCAACTGTTTGAAGTGACTTCTTAAAACTCACTTATGGAGGCTAAGCAACATCATCAGAGTTGTTGTTGGTTTTGTTATGTGCCATTGAGTCACCTGCAACTTATAGCAATCTTATATACAATAGCTCTGAAGCCTGCCCTGTCCTGCGCCAGTCTCACTGACTCCGACACAGCTACTGTCATTGACTTGTCACTATATTAATCCATCATATCCAGAGTCTTCCTCTCCTACGCTGACCCTCAACCCTTCCAAGCATGATGTCCTTTTCCAAGGATCGGTCCCTCCTGGCTACATCCCCAAAATATGTTAGATAGAGCTTCAAAATCCTAGACTCCAAGGAGAAATTTGGTTTCACCCTTTCTAAGAGAGACCTATTTGTTTTCTTGGTGGTGTATGATATGTTCAGGACTCTTCTCTAGCACCACAACTCAAAGGCAACAATTCTTCTGTCATTATCTAGCTTTCTGATGCCTAGTAGGTAATTGCAAAGACTATGAACTGGATCAGGAGCACCTTAGTCTCTAGACTGACATCATTGCTCTTCAGTACTCTAGAAGTCCCTCCCTGACAGCAGATTTACCTAATGCAATCCGTCTTTTGATTTACTGACTTCTGGAGACAAAAGTGTTGATTGTGGAGCTGAGCAAACTGTAACTGTTGAGAACCTCAACCTCTTTTCCATTCATCATGGTGCTGTCAGTTGGCTCAGTGGTGAGAATCTTTGTCTTCTCTATGTAGAGCTTCAATCCATATTGAAGACTATAGTCCTTGACCTTCTGCAGCAAGCGCTTCAGGTCCTCCTCAGTTTCAGCAAGTAATGTAGGTTATTGACGAGTCTTCTCCAATCCTGATGCCACATTCCTCCTCATAAAGCCCAGCTTCCCGAATGATCCATTCTGTATATAGATTGAAAAGGTATGGAGACAGAACACATCTCTGATGCATTCCCTTCCTTATTCTGAACCATAAAGTGTTTCTCTGCTCTGTTCTGAGGATTGTTTTCTGGTTTGAGTATAGATTTCACATAAGCACAAATGTTCTGGGGTTTCCATTCTCCTCAAGGCTGACCACAATTTGTTGTGATTCACAAGTAGTCAATGACACACAAATAGTTATCCCTGTAGTACTCTTTGCTTTCTGCCAAGATCCATCTGACACTGGGTGATAATGTCTCTAATGCCTTTTCTAAACCCAGCTTTTACTTCTGATAGTTCTCTGTCAATGAACTGTTTCAGTCATTTCTGGACTAGTATAATAGAGATATCTAATGAATATATTTTTCTTAATTATTCATTAATATATTTTTTATTGCGTATCATACTGCACCACATGGTACCTTGGTCACTCTGCCAACTCAGAGGAAGGAGGTTCAAAGCCATCAGTTCCTCCACTGGAGTAAATTATGCAATCTTCTCTGTTGTGATTTCTTGCCTCTGAAAACCCAGTAGAGTGTCAGCTATGAGTTGGTTCTAACTTGACAGTATGTAACAGCACCAACAACATGCTGCAGCATGTTTGTATTATGTGCCAAGAAGTCAACTGTGACTAACAACAACACTATGAACAACAAATCTCAACCTGGTCCTACACCATCTCCAAAGCTCAATGATTGAACTTGTTGTTATGGTCACCATGTCAATCTATGTTGTTTAGTGTATTCCTCGCCTACACTGACCCTCCACCTTTCCAACCATGATGTCCTTCTCTAGCGACTGTCCTCTTTTAACAACATGTCCAAAATATGTAAAATTAAGCTTCACATCTTTGCTTCCAAAGACACTCTCTTCTATATCCAAGACAGATTGTTTATTTGACAGTGCATAGGATATTCAGTACTCTTCTCCAGTACCACGACTCAAAGACTTAGATGTTCTTCTGTTATCGTTAGTCATTGTTTAACCTTTTGATGTATAAAAAGTAATCAAAAAGACCATATTTGTTCCAAATATCAAAAAATGTGTTCTAACTGAATGTGGAAAGTATCAAATGTCATTAATATCACATGCAAGCAAGGTCTTGCTGAATATTATTTAAAAACGGCCAAAACAGTACATTCACAGAGGACTGTCAGAAATTCAGACTGGATTTAGAAGAGGCCATGACACTAGGGATATCATTGCTGTCAGATGGATCTTGATGAAAAGCAGTGAATACCAGAAAGATGTCTACTTATACTACAACATAGAGATTCCCAAAGGAACCTCTAAAATAAGTATGTATAACTCTAGCAATTATATTATTCTAGACTATTATTTTAAGCAGTAATACTCAACAATAGACTGAAAATAGAATAAAAATTTTACTGAGTATAAAAACCAATCCAAGAATTTGTTTCTAGATATTCTACAAATCTCTTTCTTTCCTTCTTTCTGTTTCTTTTTCTTTCTTTCTTTCTTTCTTTCTTTCTTTCTTTCTTTCTTTCTTTCTTTCTTTCTTTCTTCTTTCTCTCTTTCTTTCTCTTTCTTTCTTTCTCTCTTTCTCCCCTCTCCTTCTCTCTGTCTCTCTTTCTCTCTCTCTCTCTTTCTCCTTTCTCTCTTTCTCTCTTTCAAATTTAAAGCTTAATCATACATCTCAATTGATGCATAGAACATTAAAAGTTATCTATTAATATGTTATCTCTTGTCAGATTGCCAAATTATCTAGCTCCGATCATGATACATAGCAGATCTTAATAGACTGAAATACGGTTATCAAGTTTCATAGAATAAGAAACTTTCTTCTTTATCCCATTTTTTTACCAGTTCATATACACAAACACAAAAGTGCCAAAGTATTATTAATAAATATAATTTTGCTTATAAAAGACTAGTATGTTTCTTGTTAATAATAAAATGTGTAAGAAAGTTTCTAATTTCTAACTTTTTAACAAGTTCCAAAGGGGAAAATTCTAGGTCAATAATTTGTGTGAATTAAAGCTAATCACATTACTTTTAAGTTTCAGTTTATTCAATTTCCAATCTAAAATTGGAAAAGATAAAGGTCTCATGTCCCATTTAGTTCTAAGTTTATATAATAAAATTTTATATATTTGCTATAGTGGAATTTTTTTAAGTGAAATAATGGCTCTAAATTAAAAAAAAAAAAGCAAAACCCCAAATTCACTTCTGGTTAATCAGTTCTAATTCTTAGCAAATATCCATCCTGTTTCTGAACCTACCATCTTTCTCCCACAGAGCTGGAGGATTCAATGACCAGAGATGTTCTGCCTTTGGATAAACAATCCAACTTGCTGAGAACTATTGAGGACTATTAGATACATTTAAGTAATTAGCAAAGGAATCAGTAAGTTGTATTTCATCTTCCTGAACGAAGATAAGTGACCTAAATTTCTACAACTATTTCAAACCCTAGGCATTATGGGCAGTGTCGGGGTAAGAGAGCAGGACTAGACATAAAACTGCTAATGGTGCAACTGTTAGCAGTTACTACTAATTTTTTTTTCTATCAGACAGAGATTATTCACATATGAAGTCCATTGAGAGTTGTCCTGCTAACACAGAGTCCACGTCTCTCTGGAGATTCTAATCCACTAGATGTTATGCAAGAAAAAGTTGGACAATCTCCTCCTGTGGGATTTATAGGCTCAGACACCACTGGAGGGTAAGCTATGAGTCAGTTATGACCTGATGGCCGTGAAAGAAAGAAAAAAATGGGACCAAAAAAAACCCCACCTAAAAATGAACGTTTACACTGTAATACTGTAATGTATAATGTAGATACTGCAAGAAGACTAACAAGTCACCAATAAACTTAGATACCACTCCAAAATTATTTTAGGCCATTTCCACATTTGAATAATTTTTCTGGCAAGGTGGATCATCATTCATGAAGAATGTTCTTGATTCTTAACTATACAGCTTAATTATTTTGAGAAAGTTTTTGTCATCTTTATTTGACACATGTAAATTTCCATATCATTGCTGGTGTTAGATGGATTTTGGCTGAAAAGAGAGAATACCAGAAATATACTTACCTGTTTCATATTTGCTGATATTGAGAAGAATGAGTGTATCAGTACATTTACTTATGATCATGTGAAATCTACATATAGACTAAGAAACAGTTGTTCAGATAGAACAAGGGATATATCTTTCTCTACACTTATCCAATCTATACGCCAAGCAAATCATTAGAAAAGCTATATGAAGAAATATGTGGCATCATGATTAAGAAAGATTCACTGACAATCTGCAGTATGCAGATGGCATAGCCATGCTTGCAAAAAGTGAAGAAGACGTGAAGTATTTACTGTAGAAAATCAAAGACAGGCTTCTCAACAGCAAAAAACCAAAATCCTCGCCTCTGCACCAATAGATGGCATCATGAAAGGAAAAGATTGACTTTGTCAATGATTTTGTTTCACTTGGTAGCAGCTCTAAAAAAAATTTTTTATTAAAAAATTTTTTAAAATCCCAAAACATGTTGCATTATGAAGAACTGCTGTCAAGAACCTATCCAAAGTTCTCAAGAGTCAAGATATCTGTGGAAAGGCTAAAGTGTGCATGGTCCAAACCATAGTAATTTCAATTGCTTGTTATGTTTCTACAAATTGGACAATTAATAAGGAAGGCCAAAGAAAAGCCCATGTCTTTGAATTGTGATGTTGGCAAAGAGGATTGAATTTCCTATGGACTGTCAAAGAAAAAACAAATCTGTCTTAAAGAGAGTTCAATTACAGTTCTTCTTGGAAGCAAGGATGCTGAAACTTTATCATGCTTTCAGCACATTTTCAGGAGCAATTGGTCCTTGGATAGAGACATCATGATGGGAAAAGAGAGAGCCAGCAGAAGAGAAGATCCTCAATTAAATGCATTGATACAGTTACTACCACAATGTGTTTGAATATGAGAGAGATCACTACGATGGTGCAATTTCCATATATAGGTAGAGCAAAGTTCCAATCTGTTGTTCTTAGGGTTACTATAAGTCATAATTGACCTTACAGCACCTAACAAATAGCCACAATATTTTCAGATTAGTGCTTTAATTTTACTTTGCCTTGCTTTGAGTTGAAATAAATATTTTAGAAGACAGTGTAAAAATGAAGCTGTAGACAGGTATTTTATTAATTAAATGTAATGCAATATGTACCTAAAGCTGAAATAGAAAAAATATGCTGTTGTATACGTTCAGAAATTTGAAATGCTGAAGCTGAATGTAAGATATTTTCTATTTTAGTAAGCTCCTCAATTGTTTACAAAACTTAGTAATTATTTATTCTATGACAAAAGTTTGTTTCAATCACTTGTTGCAATCACTTGTTATGCATCAGAGAGTTGAGCAATGACTAGGGAGGATAGAAGAAGAATTAATGCCTTTGAGCTGTGGCGCTGGAGAAGAGCATTGAGTATACTGCTAAGAAAACAAACAGATTCATCCTGGAGAGGGTTAAACCGGGCTGCTTCTTGGAGGCAAGGATTCTGAGGCTTCATCTGACATACTTTGGACATATTGTAAGGAGGGACCGGTCCTTGGAGAGGAACATCATTCTTGGGAGGGTAGAGGGACAGCACAGGAGGAGAAGTCCCTCTATGAGGTGGATTGATTCAGTGACTGGGGTAATCGGAATGGGTGTGTCAGAGACAGTGCAATTGGCACAGGACAGAACAGAGTTTAAGGCTGTTGTACATAGGGTTGCTATGACTAGCAAGCAACTTGACGGCATATGACAACAAGAAGGAAAAAAAGGTGATAAACAATTATTCATCCCACACAAATAATCTCATTTCATTATCATCAAGTCAGAACGTATAACAAACCTTCAATTGGATTTTCACAGCTATACATAATACAGGAGGAGATTACCTATCTTTGCTCTGAAGAGCCCCTGGTGGATTGCTACTGCCAGAAAAGCATAACATTTGACTTTTTTTAAAATTCATTTTAATGAAAGTTTACTTAGGGTTTCCATTCATTCATTGTTGCACTTTTCTCCCGGCCCACGCCTTCCCTCTCATTCACTCTTCTTGAAAAGTAAAAGAAAAACTCTTTCATTGTTATGTAATCCCTCCCCCCAAGTCCACTTCATTGTGCAGCCTTCATTCCGGATTCCTGTCATAATAATATCCAATCATATATCCCTTTTAACCAGTTCTTTCCCTCATCTGTTTAAATGCAGTATACATAATTCATCCCCTCCTTCTCTGTCTTCCCCCATCTCCAATGTCAGTCCCATTTTACAACATTGGCTCTATGCAATATTTGTCCTTTTGTGACTGAGATATTGCACTCAGCATAATGTCCTCCAGGGTCACCAATTTTGTATAATATTTCATGAGTTCCTTGTTTTTTTCAAAGCTGCATAATATTCCATTATGTGAATATACCAGAGCTTCTCTATACATTTGTTTTTTGATGGGCACTTGGGTGGTTTCCAGCTCTTTGCGATTGTGAATGAAACTGCAATAAACATGAGTGTGCTTGTATCTGCTTGGGTGGTGGTTTCTTTAGGGTAAAGTCCCAGTAGTGGAATTGCTGGGTCAAATGGTATTTCTATTTGCAACTTTTTGAGAAAACACCATACATCCTTCCATAGTGGTTGCACCATTTTACACTCCCATCAACAGTGAGTAAAGGTTCCAGTTTCCCTGAAACCTCACCAGCATTTGATATTTGCTGTTCTGTTAAATTTTGCTCTTCTTACTGGAGTGAGATGATATCTCATAGTTGTTTTGATTTGCATCTCTCTTAGAGCTAGGGATTTTGGACATTTCTTCATGTGCTTGTTGGCCATCTGAATGTCTTCTTTGGTGTTCTATTCATATCCTGTGCCCATTTTCCAATTGGGTTATTTACCTTTATCTTGTTGTGGTGCTCAAGTATTTTATAAATTCTAAATAAAAGTCCCTTGTCTCACATGTCATTACTAAATAATTTTTCCCCATCTGTGGCTTCCCTTTTTACCCTGTTGGAGAAGTTTTTGGACATGCATAAGGATTTGATTCTTAGAATGTCCCAGTTATCTATTTTATCCTCTCCTCGTTGTATATTTTCGAGGATGCTTGGAAGACTGTTTATGTTGTGGATAAGGACTTCTAGAGTTCTTTCAAGCTTTTCTTTAATGAAGTTTATATTTTTTTTTATTTTAGTCCTGGGTATATGATCCACTTTGAATTGGTTTTTGTATATGCAGAGAGGTGTGGATCTTGCTTGAGTTTTCTGCAGATAGTTTTCCAATTTTCTCAGCACCATTTGTTAAAAAGGATGTTGCTTCCCCACTTTACTGATTTCATCTCCTTGTCAAAAACCAGTTAGCCATAGGCAGACGGGCTGATTTCTGGGTTCTCAGTTCTATTCCACTGATTTATGTGTCTGTCATTGTACCAGTACCACACTGTTTTGACCACTACAGCAATGTAGTAGGATTTGAAATCAGAGAGTGATTTTTAAGAAGTGCTTTGTTTATTCTGGGACTCTGCATTCCAAATGAAATTGGAGATTGTCTTTTCCATCCCATTGAAAAATGGAATTGGTATTTGTTTGGGATTGCATTGAATGTGTAAATTGCCTTTGGTATGATTGTCATTTTCACAATATTGAGTCTTCCTATCCATGAGCAAAGGATATTCTTCCACTTCTCCAATGAGCAAAGGATATTCTTCCACTTCTCCAGGTCTCTTTTTGTTTCTTGTAATAATGTTTTGTAATTTTCTTTGAATAGATCCTTTGTGTTTCTGGTTAAGTTTACTCCTAAGTATTTAATCTTGTGACTAGCTATTGTGAGGGATATTGTTTTTATCAACTCCAGTTCTCTTTCTTTGTCACTGTAGAGAAATCCAACTGATTTTTGTATGTTGATCTTGTATCCTGCCACTGTGTTGTATTGGTTAAAACTATGTCCAGAAGTTTTCTTGCTGAGTCTTTGGGTTTTCTAAGTATACTATTATATTAATTGCATAGAGAGATGATTTTTCCTCCTCTTTGCCAATTTAGATACCTCTTATTTTCTTCTCTTGCCTTATTGGTATCACTAAGACTTCCAATACAATATTGAATAGGAGAGGAGATAGTGAGCATCCTTGCCTAGTTCCTATTCTCAAGGGGAATGCCTTTAAGCTCTCTCTCCATTGAGAACAATGTTGGCTCTTGGGTTTGCATATATACTTTATTACTATGTTGAAGAAATTCCCCCTTAATTCTATTTTGTTGTTTTAATCAGGAAAGGGTGTTGGATTTTGTCAAAGACCTTTTCTGTATCAATCGATAGGATCATGTGATCATGTGGTTCTTGTTCTTTGCTTTGTTAATGTGATGAATTACATTGTTTTTCCTACGTTGAGCCATCCTTGCATACCTGTTATGAATACCACTTGGTCATGGTGGATTCTTTCTTTTTTTATGTATCATTGGATTCTATTGTCCAGTTTATATTCAGGATTTTTCCATCTATGTTCATGGGAGATATTGGCCTACAGTTTTCTATTTTGGTGATGTCCTTTCCTGGCTTTGGTATCAAGGATATGTTTGCTTCATAGAATGAGTTTGGGAGAATCATATCTTTTTCTATTTTCTGAAATAGTTTATGTAGGATTGGTGACAGTTCTTCTCTGAATGTTTGGTAAAATTCACTTGTAAAGCCATCTAGTCCAGAACTTTTTTTGGCTAGAAGTTATTTTATTACCTTTCCAATTTCTTCTTTTATAATGGGTCTGTTCAGGTGTTCAGTTTTGATTTTTGTCAGTTTAGGTGTGTTGTGAATTTCTAAGTATTTGTCCATTTCCTCTAGGTTTTCATATTTGTTTGAGTGTAATTTTTCATAATATTCCAATGTTAGCATTTTTATTTTAGTTGGTCTGTTTTGATGTTACCCATTTCATCTCTTATTCAGATTATTTGTG
>NW_006400227.1:309158-318701 GCF_000299155.1 Elephantulus edwardii | reverse complement strand
TCTAGACATTGAGCCTCAGTCCATATTGAAGGCTGTATGTAGTCCTTGACCCTCTGCAGTAAGTGCATGAGGTCCTCCTCAGTTTCAGCGAGCAAGGTTGTGTCGTCTGCATAATGCAGATTGTTGATAGATCGTCCACCAATCCTAACGCCACGCCTCTCCTCATAGAACCCCGCCTCTCGGATAATCTGCTCTGCGTACAGGTTGAAAAGGTATGGAGACAGGACACATCCCTGGCATACACCCTTCCCAATTTTGAACCAAGCAGTGTTACCCTGCTCTGTTCTGACTACTGCCTCTTGGTCCAAGTACAGGTTTCGCATTAGCACAATTAAATATTCTGGGATTCCCATTGCTCTGACAAAATTTGAGAAAAGTGTTTAGAAGAGCTTGAGACTTGTGTCAAAGTGCTTTTTTTTTTTAAGATAATGTGTGGTTTTGTGTTAATTCTTAAGGAACAACTGAGTTTACTTAAAAATTATCAAACTCTTATACCTTTACTATGTCTTCTTGAGCCTTTTAATGAAAGCTTGGAGAGGACAAATTGGAGATTTACCAAAATATTTTTTTTATTATTTGAACCAGAAACTTTACCAAATACTTTGAATAGACTCTGTGCCAGGATCCTGATTTTATGCTTTCTAATTAAAGGGGGGGGGGGAGGAGAGACGAACACAGTTTCATAAGGTATTCCAGTAAGGAGTTTTAAACATTTCATGTAATTTTTCCAGTGTTCAAATAATAAAAAAAAATTTTGGTAAATCTCCAATTTGTCCTCTCCAAGCTTTCATTAAAAGGCTCAAGAAGACATAGTAAAGGTATAAGAGTTTGATAATTTTTAAGTAAACTCAGTTGTTCCTTAAGAATTGACACAAAAACACACATTATCTTTTAAAAAAAAAGCACTTTGACAGAAGTCTCCAGCTCTTCTAAACACTTTTCTCAGATTTTGTCAGAGCAAGGTGAGGGTCACACAAGAGATATAGAATCCAAGAGATCTAGGTGCTCCATCAGTCACCATGTTGAAGAAATACCAAAGTCCAATGAAATACATAAGTTTAATGAGAATAGGATGGATAAAATCATAAGATGATCTATATTCCCTGAAGATAAGTACTATATAATTGTGTTGTGATCATATTAGTTAAATAACTATAATTCAATCAAGTAAGCATTTTCCAGTTTTTGTTGTTGTTAAATATTGTCAAATGTTGTTAAGTATAACAACCTGAACTCAGCCCTATCTTGTGCCGTCCTCATCATCTTTGATATGTTAGAATTCATTGCTGAAGTCACTATGTCAATCTATCTTGTTGAGGGTCTTCCTTTTCTTTGCAGACCATCCATCTTTCCAAGCATGATGTCCTTTTCCAAGGTAAGAAATATTACTAATCCATGATTTGTAAAGTCTTAAAGACTTATAACTCTTAAAGATCTCTGTTGGCCTAATGGCAAGAAGCTGCAATCCCAAAGTCATGTGGTTCAAATTTACCTGCTACTTCTCAGAAGAAGGATGAACAGTCTCCTCCCATGCTATTTATGACCTCTGAAAACCCATTGGAGGGTCAGCAATGGATTAGTTCAGACTCTACAGTAGACAGCAACATCATGATTCTTCAAGGGAGCTCTGATGGTTTAGTGGTAAGGAGTTGTGCTGTCAGCCCAAAGGTTTGCTGATTGAATCCAGATGGACAAGATCAACAATTTCCCATGTAATTTACAATCTCTGAAAACATGTTGGTAGGTCAGTAACAAGTCAGTTCCAACTCTGTGGTAGATGATAACACTATGGCTTTTCAACAACTGTCGCAGAATATATAAAATCTAAATATTATAATTAAGGAAACTTTTAGTGATTAAATGTTTTTACAAATGAGAAATAAAATTAAGTGGAGAAAATTATCTGTCTTTATATTTTATTGGTGGTATAAGAAATATAATGCATTGATCTGGAATTAGCAAAATCTTTGTTTTGCTTTTAAATATGTGAGTCACATAGAGGATATTTAACTTAAAACTTTTATGAACATTAAGTTCATAAAGTTAACATAAAGTTAGATCATTGAAATTATAGAAAAAAACACTGCACATATTTAATATGAAAATTATAGGGTAGATTTCTTAAACACAACTGAGATAGCACAGAATTGAGTAGGGTTATGTTCTATTGTGCAAAATGTTGCTATGAATCAAAGCTGATTATATGACATCTAACAACAATAAAATGAGACGAGATTCAGGGATTAAAAATTCCTCTAATATCAACTCATTAAGTAATGATTTTGAAATGTGATTTTTTTTCCCCAGTATTAAATCACATCAGTTTGTTGTTGTTGTATGCACTGAGATGGAAATGACCCGTAGCTGATCCTCCATCATGTTTTCATAAGAAGAGATTGCCCAATTTCCTCTCACAGGGCAGCCAGTGGATTTAAACAGCCTGTCTTTGGATTTGCAGTGGAATTCCTTACCACAGGTCACCAGAAGTTCCTTTTCTCAATCTGTTGTTGTTATGTACCCTCAAGTCAAAAACCAACTCTGTACATTGAAACAAATGAGAGAGAGAACAGTTTAAAAGCGATATATGATTGGGTATTATGGTTATGACAAGAGTCCAGAATGAAGGTTGCATAGTGGAGTGTACCCGGGGGTGGTGTGGGGGATTGTATACCAATGAAGAAATTTTTTCTTTTACTTTTCAAGGAGAGGACCGACCAGGGGTGGGGATGGGGGGCAGGGAGAAAAGTGACAATGAATGAATGAATGGAAATCCAAAATCTCTGTAAATGTTCATCAAGATTTAAAAAAATAATTAAATAAAACCTGCAATTATCCCTAAAAAAAAAAAAAACCAAACAAACACCAAAAACAAAAAAAAAACTCCAACTCGGCAGGTTTTCAGAGGCAGTAATCGGACAAGAGGAGATTCTTTCTCCTGTGGAGCGTCTGTTGGACTCAAGCCATGTGCCTTTGTGTTGGCAGCACAACTCCTTGCTACCAAGACACCAGAGCTCCCTCTCCTAAAAGAAGAGAAAGCCTGTCTCATACTCTGTCTTAATCAGCAAAGAGAGTTGAGAGGCAAGTATCAATGAGACAAAATCTTATTAAATCTAGGCTCATAAAACTCCAGGGGCAGTATTACTACAAATCACGAAAGTACATAAAATCAATAGTATCCATGTCATAGACTAAATTAATTTTAAGAGTGGATTTCTGAGTCTTAAGGAAAGATCATTTAAATATTCTGTCAGAATATTATGAACAAAGAGCAATATCAGTATAATGTGAGTACTGCAGGGTATTCTAGAAAGAATATTTGGTTTGATTTTGAATTGGAAGTATTATGGCTAAACTTCAATTACAGGCTTATTCATGTGCTTTCTAGCAAGTGCTGTAGCCTGACACAGCTGGTTAGCTATTTTAGCAAGTCATTCATCTATTCTTGAATCTGTAACCTATTTCAATCCCTTAGGCAATCTGATTTCCGTCTAAATCATGACATACCGAAGGGAACTCAACCTGACCTTGTGGTGGATCTGGTAATCTTGTCACAATTCTCACAGCTAGCGACCAATAGCTCAGACACCACTGCTGGGTTTTTTCCACTAGCATCTAGTACTTGGTTTCTTTTGCTTCCAGGCAGAAGTGAGCTCAAATGTGTTCTAAGTAACCATTGTATTTTAACTTCTAAAGACCTGAGTTTCTTCTTAGTTTGACACTGCACCACAGTCTCTGCTCTGTTCTTTTATTTTTCTGGGCACCATCAGATGGTCCAAAACCTTCAAGATCTTCCCTGCATTTTTGGTTTCTGAGTCAACTCGGCCCCACTTCTGTAAAGGAATCTGCCACATTGTCTCTATAAAGGAATCTTCCATATTGTCTCTAGGGACCTGCACTGCTAATCCAAAGGCCAAAACTCTTAGTGGTTCAAATATACCAGCAGTTAGATGGAAGTAAGAGAAGTAAACTCCTTCTATGAGATTTACAGCCTCAGAAATTAAATGGAAGGTCAGCTATGAGTCAGTTTATTCTTACAGACAATGAGTTTGTGTTTAAAGTTTTTGGTGATTTTTTTGTTTTGGTTTTGATTTTCAGGGTTTTTTTATTTGTTTGTTTTGTTTTTCAGTAACATCAGTGAGCTCTCCTTTTAAAGTTCCTGGGAGGATTTCCAAATGCTCAAAGGTCTCTGACTTACGCTAAAGAGCAGCCTGCAAGTTTTTGATACCAGACCCTACTAGCGAGATGGACTAATTTCCCTTTTCTTTTCATATAATTCCCATGAGTTTGTTCTGTCTTTGGCTTCCCATTACACTGATAACTGTATTTCTGACAGTCATCTCTACAGGCAGTCCATATCTTGATTAAAGCCTCCACCACTTGCTTACTGCCTAATCTGCCAGTCAATATTCAAGAAGGAGCCCAGGTGACTTAGCCGCAAGGAATTATGATACCAAGGCTGCAAAGGCATGTGGTCAAATCCACCAGCTGCTCTGTGGGGGAGAGATGGCCAATCTCCTCTACATGATTTACTGCATGTGAAAACCTCCAGACGGTCAGCCCCACTTGCTAACTTCCTGACCTGCCAGTCTCCATTGTAGAGATTCCTGTACTTTTCAGCCTAACACATAAGGATCTTGACAATGAAAGTCACGTCACATGATGGGTGTTATAGTGTTATATGTAAAATCAGACTGGGATGTTGAGAGAAACACTGTACTTTAGCTGTGTTCCACTTGGGTTTGTTTCCCTTCCCTGGCTCCACCCCCGTATTCCACATTTGTAATTCCTTTCAAAGGGTTAGATCAATTAGTCTTACAGGATATATCTGAAAACCTTGCCAAATTGAAAAATATAAGTGTGATTTCTCCAGATGCTACCACATCACAGAACTTACTCTTTGATGCCTTCTAACAATTTGAAATTTAGGTTATCTTCACTTCTGTCAAAGAAACCTTTATTGTCTACAAAAACCAAGTGCCTCTGGTCATGCTTGCGCTGGATGATGTGTGCCAGAGCCACAGAATCCTGGTTGTCACATTTTGGCCTCAGTCCATTCTGTACACAGGCATCTTCTTTGCGTGGTCTGAATCCACAGCAATTTGTATCCAAACGATTGTAAATCTGGAAATGGAAAACAAAGGCAAAGTCAAGGGGCAAACCCAAACTTGGAAAAGTCGGACAATTTCCAAAGAATTAAGGCTTTCTAAATAGTCAACTTGCCAAACATAAATGAAACCAATCTCATCCAACTAAAGACAACTGTCAAATGAAGTCCAAAGTTACATCCTTCTGACTCAACCATGGTTACAAACTTTTCCAGATTTTGCTAATAGCTGTAAAGTCATACTATCCAAATTAGGCATCTCCACCCTTAATATTCAAGTTCCCACTGACATCACATGGAGACACATAGCCAGCAGAGTCTCTCACTCCATTCATGACATGTGGTGCTTTTACATGCCCAGAAGATTATTTTCTTTTTCTTTCTTAGTTTGGGTTATAGAAAGGCTGAGTCATATCAGTGCCTCTAATAGTTCTTAAGCTCCCCTAGCCCCTTGCCATCAGCATTACAGTATATATCCTATAGTAGTAGAGCAGAAAAAAATCTATTGAAAGATATGTGAGGGGTCCACATGCACAGAATGGAGGTACAATACCTCCTCCCAGAGAAGAATCAATACTAAGCCATTGTGAATCAACAGAGGTCCCATGTGCAGGCATATGTATATCGACCTCTTCCATTACTTGAAAGAAAGAACTGCTTGTGGTGGTGTTCATCATGGGACTTGCACCAAGTCTTAGATCAATTTGTGAAGGGAGTGGTGTCACTCAAAAAGGTCCACTTAGAGAAGGAGGTTATCTGGCAAAAAGATAGAAAAGAAGAGAGAGGCAGGGAGGGAGGGGGAGGATGGAAGGAAGGAAGGAAGGAACGAAGGAAGGAAGGAAGGAACGAAGGAACGAAGGAAGGAACGAAGGAAGGAAGGAAGGAACGAAGGAAGGAAGGAAGGAACGAAGGAAGAAAGGGTCTTTAAAGTGCAAAAAGTAAAGGATGTCAGTTAAAAGACAAAAGTGCATCTGATACAAGCTATGGCATCTTGGTTATTTTTTATGAATCTGAAAGTAGGACTATGAATAAGGAGAACGAAAAAAGAATTGATGCCTTGCAATTGTGGTCTTAAAGAAGACTATGAATTATCCCATGGACTACCAAACAATCAAAACCATCTTGGAGGAAGTGCAACAAGGATGATCCTCAAATGCAAGGGTGGTAACATACTGTTTCACATACTTTGGGAATCTTCTCAGGATGGGCCAGTCCTTAGAAATACCATCATTCTGGAAAAGGTAGAAAGTCAAAGCAATAGAAGACCCGCAACAAGATGGATTGACACAATGACTGCAATAATGGAGTTGAACGGATCAGAGATCCTGAGGATCATATGAGTCATAGCTGAATCAATAACATCTACAACAACAATAATATTGAACCTGCAAAGGGATTCTAAATAAATAAGCAATAATAATGGAACTGTTGAGCCTATTGGGACTTATTTTGAGTAAGAGAGCAACAATTTCATAAAATAAACAGATTAATTTTGAAAAAATATGTTCTCCAATTTATTTGAGACAGAGAAAAATAACATTTATCAAAAGGCTAAAAAATCTGGGCTTGAGTCACATAAACACAATGTCAAATCTCTCTGTGACATTATCTTCCTTTACATCATAGAATCTCTGTTCAATTATCTGTATAATAGAATAATACTAATGACCTTGCACAGTTGCTTAAACAATTAATGAAAAGTTCGGTACTTTCCCTAGTCCTGAATCAGACAGCTAGTAAATACTGAAAACACGATAACTTTTATCACTATTGTTGAGACTAAATACATATTGTATAAAATAATTTATCTCCTAAATATTCTCCAAGGCAAAGAGTAATTTATTTGTCTTAAATGACTCAGTGAGGCTAAGTAACCTGTTCTGGGAAAGGAGAAAGTTAGAACTTAGACACAGAAAATCTTGATTTGTTTTGTTATCCGCCAGAGACCATCATTTCCCCAACACCATCAGGCCTGAAGGAAACAAAATGATCTTTGGATTTTGTCTCACTACTTCTTGGAGGCAAAGATAACAAAGCTTCATCTCATAAATCTGGCTGGTAGGAGGGACTATTTCTTGGACACCATGCGTGGGATATCAAGCTTGGGAAGGTGGAGGGACATTGAAAGAGAGGAAGACCAGATGTACTGAAATAGTGACTGCCGTAATAGGCTCAACTGAGCCAGAGATGTTTAGGATGGCTCACGTAGGACAGGGTTTAGATCTGTGGTTCACAGGGTCACTATGAGTCATATTCAACTTAACAGCACGTACCAAAAACAACCACCGCTCAAGGGAAGAACGATGGACAGTCAGTCTCCTTGGAGAACTGATAGAGGATCAGCTAAGAGTGAAACAAACCAATAGCAATGAGTGAGGGACTACAGAAAACATCTAGGTCTGAACAAGGGACTTTTCTTTATGTTTTCTTCATGGAGAAGGACTTCATAAGAATTATTTTGTATTGTCAAGGAAGTTTGCTTCATTTACATTTCTACTAAGTTTATGCAACACCAGTTATGTGAGATGGGGTGGAGGAGCACAGAGGATAGAGGGCACAATCAGACACCCAACTCAGAGGACACTCTGCTGGTCTAGAAGAAATCAAGAGAGAAGGGAGTCCTCTATCAGATTTGATTCCCAGCAACTGCTCCAGTACACCAAAAACCTAACCAACAATTAATACAAAGTCACATAGCAAAAGACTAAGAAGCAATAAGTTACAGCTGCTAGTCAAAGTGCATTTGTTGGATATAAAGATAAGAAAGGCTCCCGAAGATGAGCAGGCAAACCTTACAGATTAAAAGAGTATAAAAAACCCTCATTGTGGTCAAGTCAGAACCAACTTATAACTGGTTCTCAGCAGGTTTTTCATGGACTGGAAATTGCATGGGAGAAGACGGATTACCCAACCTTCTCCTGCAAAGCTTCTGGTGGAGCAGAACCACGATAGATGAGTTAACAACAAACAGAATGCTCTAGGAGTAGGCCACCGCAGCAGCTTAGCCCAATCTCAAAGCCCCTTTTGTTTCTGCCTCCTGCTGCCATCAAGTCATTTCTTTTGGATGTTTGCCTTCTGCAAGGAGATAAAAGAAGCAAGTCCAAGTCTCTTTGGTTTTCACATCCCCCTAGACTCACTGAGAAAAGTCTGTTAAGGACTCTCTGACAGCCAAGTTTTTTTTTTCCTTTCTAAATTTCCTTTGCAGAAAGTGAAAGACTGTAGTCTTAAATATGGATTGAAGCTCAACATCAAGAAGACAAAGATTCTCACCACTGGGGCAACTGGCAGCACCATGACAGATGGAGAAGAGATTGAGGTTGTTAAGAATTACAGCTTTCCCAGCTCCACAATCAATACTCTTGGCACCAGACACCAGGAAATAAAAAGACGGATTGGGAAAAATCTGCTGTCAGGGACCTCTCTAGAGTATTGAGAAACAAGTATTTTCAGTCTAGAGACTAAGGGACACCTGATCCAGGCCATAGTCTTTGCAAACTTGCCATGCATCAGAGATCTAGACAATTACTAAGGAGGACAGAAGAAGAACTGATGCCTTTGAGTTTTGGACCACCAAGGAAACAAATAGGTCTATATTGGAGAGGGTAAAACCAAATTTCTCCTTGGATACTAGGATTTTGAAGCTCTATCTCACACATTTTTGGGCATGTGTCCAGAAGGGACAGATCCTTGGAGAAGGACATCATGCTAAAGAAAGGTGAAGGGACAGTACAAGAAAGGAAGACCCTGGAGGAGATGGATTGATTACAGTAACTGGGGCAATGAAGATAGGTGTGTCAGAGTCAGTGATACTGGCTCAGGACAGCAGGCTTCAGAGCTGTTGTATTATGAGTTGCTGGTGACTGGATGGCACATCAACAACAAAGGTCCTATGTTTCCCCAGGCTTTACTCAGATTTCAGGGATAGAAGAATCTAGATGCATTACTGTGTGTTATTGCTATTGTTGTTATGTGTTGTCCATTTGGAACAGAGTCATATCTTACCCTCCAGCAGATTTTCAGATGCTGCGAATCACATGGGTGGAGGAGAATGCCCATATTTTTACTGTGGAGCAATCAGTGGATTTGAACCACCTGCATCTGAGTTGAGAGTACAACTCCCTATTAAAAAGGCCACCAGATATCCTTAAAAGAGCATAAGGCTTGTAAAAAAGCATAAACTGCAAGCTACTAGATAAATGTATTGAATTCTTTTACCTTATTCCTTTTACATGAAATCTAGACTCTCTTTGAAAATCAGAAAATCAAACAATAAAAAAAGATACTATGCCTGATTGCCAATAATTTAGGTTAAAATCAGAGTGAACAGGAGGAATAACTCTTCTAGAAGTTTGTTTCCAGCCAATCTTCTCTCCCTCCCTTTATAAAATGTCACAGGATAATTTACAAAGAATCACTGTAACATTTTTCCACAATTATTG
>NW_006400227.1:228135-309058 GCF_000299155.1 Elephantulus edwardii | reverse complement strand
TATAATTACAATAACATTTATTAAGAACTAAATCCTATGTAATTCTGACTAATAATATTAAGGTCTGTTCCATTGGCTAGACACACTTAGAACTTCTTCCCTGAGGACAAATTCACCAACCACCTCTTAAAATATCTCTGAACGCTAAGCTCTTTCTTCACTGTTGTCTTAAGCAGTCAGGAAACATCTGAGCACACATAGCTACATTTATGTTGTTTCCACAACAAAGCCACAAATCTCAAGTGTTCGGTTAAGTTCAATAATAAGCACTTTGGAGTTTAGGCCTAACTTTGTGTTTCTATATATACTTAACTTTTTTTCATTAAATAAAAACATTAAAAATTAGAAGAAAAGACCAATTTAGATCATCTTTTTATTGCCTAACCAACATTAAATTGCTTCCTACAGTATATTTTTAAAATGCTTTGTCTGAAAAAAAAATAAAATAAAATGCTTTGTCTGATCTAATTTTGAATCACTCAGCAGTCTGTGATGATTTCATCTCTTCCCCGACAGACTATGGTGCCATTCATGTCTAACAAACCTTATTATTTGCAAGTGTGTGTGTGTGTGTGTGTGTGTGTGTGTGTGTGTGTGTGTGTGTGTGTGTGTTTATAGCTCAATTTCTTTTCTAGAAAAAATAAGAAACAATCATTTTATTCAGATGTCCATATGTACTTTGGGTCATATTTTAATACTTAAGTGTTAAAATAATGCCTCTGTCTCTATGTCTTTCTATTCCTCTGACTATCTTTGTGTGTTTCTGTGAGTATATCTCTATGTTGCCTGTGTATCTGTGCATATTTCTGTGAATGTGTCTGGAAATGTGTCTCCATGAGTGTTCTCTGTGTGTGTATCTATGAATGTGTCTCTGTATATGTCTGTCTGTGTGTGTGTGTGTGTCTGTATATTTCTGTGTGTATTTCTATGTGACTATGTCTCTGCATGTATGTGTTCATCTCTGTGTCCATAGAAAATTGGAAGGCTTCAAATAAAGGATTTTATTTGGTTGTTCCTGTCATCTAGCAGTACTAAATGATGTTCTTATAGTACTTATTGCTTTTGACTTATAATAACTTATGTAACTCCTAAATATTTTTCTCTGTTGTTTATAGTCTTCCTTTTTATTAATATTAAACATATCAGCAAAAAAGTTGGCAATGTAATCATTATCCACTCTCTTAAATTCAATGTAGTGCTTCTTGGCAGTTAACTTACTTGTACAGTAAATATATTTCTGCTTATTTTTAAGACAGTTCACCTATACTTTAAAGTCTAATAAATCATATCCTTGATGGCTATGAGACCATAATATGGCTTTAATATATTTATGAAGAGAATATGTTGTTGTTGTTATGTGTCGTCAAGTCACCCGTGACTCATAATGACCCAATGTAGAGCAGCTCTGAAGTTTACTCAGTCCTAAGCCAATCTCACTGATTCTGACATACCAACTTCCACTGCCTCAGTTACTTCACTTAATCATTTTATGTATAAGAAAGCAGTTTACATCTATACTTTAAGGTTCTTAGGTGATAATCCTACTGTACATAGTAAAAATCTTTTTTCAGTTACAATTATTACAAAATAAGTGCTAATTATATTATTTATATTTATTATGATGATGATAATAATTATTACAGCTTGTTCAAATCCAGATATTCTTATTCTTTAAAATAAGGGAAATGTCTATAAAACCAATCTGCATCGAAAGATTATTGCTAACCACTATTTTCCATAAAATCACTCTTTCCTCTTTTAGGAAAATCTTTTTTTTTACTGTTTACCTAACTAAAATTATACTCAGAAAAAAACCAGGTGGTCTAGCCAAATTTTTTTTGTTGTTGTTGGTTAGAATAATTTTAGAAGTATTTCCTTCTAATTTTTTTTATTCCATTTTCCTTTTGGTAGTGCTGGTTGCGTCTGTGGTAAGAAATAGCTTACAAGTGACTCAGATACGCTCTCAGTACCTAACAAAGAAGGCTTCTTTCTACTGCACTGTTCTAGTTCTCCATGCCCATCAGAAATCTGTGGAAATTCAATTATTTCCCCTTCCTGTGCTCCTATCTCATTTTAGCTATGGCCTCAAAAAGTTAGTCTATCTAAACAATTGTGCTAATCTCCTTTTAGCAGCTTTTCCCACAAAACAGTGTGATTAAGTGAGTAATATAAGGTAATAACTGTATAAAGGCAATTTTAAAACATGCCAACTGAACTCCAACAGCCATTGCTGTCAACTCTGAACTCATGTGTAGCTCACCGCCTACTGGGCTTTGGCTTAGCAGGGTGAGTCTCTATGAACTATGCCACATACTTCAGTGTAGTTAATACTGATAATGGGAAAATGGAATAGCTCTCATTTTTTTTAAGTGTTTAGTGTACATGAGGCACTTTACACTTAGTACTTTGCATGTATTATTATTTCAATTACTCGCATAGCAATCTGGAAAGGTCTGATCCTTAGCCTTCTTTGATACTCTGATAAAACCGAGGTTAAATATGCCTCGTTAATTTTCCTAAGGTCTCTCAAATCATAAATGACAGGACGAGGTATTCCACCTCAGCTCTGTAGGACTTTAAGGTCCATACACTTAAGCATACTAATTTCTTTTTTGAAGTGTATAGCCTCTAAAGTTGTAGTTGGGGGGGTTGGGGGGCGGGAAACAACTAACAAAGAGACTTGCGTACATGTTAAATTATATTGCACTTAAAGCTACCTAAAAGTTTGAAAGTCTGAGTTCATCTTGACATTTCAGAAAAAAAAAAACAGTCACTGGCAATTCTGTGGAGTACAGTTCACCTGTGACAGATCCTCAACTTAATGGTAGCTCATGGAGCTTGTTTGCTTTTAATTATGCGTCAGCAGGGGGAAAAGTACCTCAGTGTACGAAATTCAGGAGAGAACTCAAGAGGAAGGGGTGGTGATGCAATTGAAATTGCAGGCACAGATAATCCCTAGCTAAAAAAGAGTTAAAAGCCAGAAAACAGAAAACCAAAAGACACATTTAAAAGGAAAAGGTATATTAGATCTGTGCTCTCCAACTCTCTGTAGTGAGGACTCAACAATTTTCTTGCTTTTGGAATATATGATAAAATACTGAATGCCAGAGAAACAGACATTTTTAAAATAAAAAAATCATTCTTATTTATTTCAGAGGATAAAATTATTCTGCCAAACTGCTCAGTTTCTAAATGCTTAGGTGGGATTCTTATACTTTTATCACATGAACTTCAAGTCATGATATTTTCAATTGCTTCATATACATCTGAAAGCTGGGCAATGAATAAGGAAGACAGAAAAAGAATCTATGCTTTTAAAACATGGTGTTGACAAATATTATTATATATACCATATCATGAACTGCCAAAAGAATAAACAAACCTATCTGGGAGGCAGTGTAACGTAGGTGCTCCTTAAAGACAAGGATGTTGAAACATTGTCTCACATATCTTGGGCATGTTATCAGGGAGAGTCAGTCTTTAGAAAAAGAAATCAACCCGGAAAGGATGGGCGATCAGTGAATCAGAGGAAGACCTTCTACAAAATAGACTGGCACAGAGACTGTAAATGTGAACTTGAGCATGTCAGAGGTCGTGAGGTGACACAGGACAGGATACAATTACAATCTGTTGTTCATAGGGTCACTTAGACTCCTAGTCAACTAACTAGTTGGCACCTAACAACAAAAACAACATGTATTTATAGGGCCTAGCATCAATTCATGGGCTGTTGGCTGTTGCTATTAGGTCCCATCAAGTAGAGCACAATGCATAGTGACCCTATGAACAATAGATATGATCCGTGTCCTCTCCTATGCCATTCTTAAACTTCTTGACACACTAGAGCCCATTATAAAAGTATCTGTGTCAATTCACCTGGTCAAGGGTCCTCCTCTCCTTTGCTAACCATCAACTCTTGTTAGCATCATATTCCTCTCCAAGGAATAGTCCCTCCTAGAAACATGCCTGAAGTACATGAAGCAAAGCCTCATCAAATTTGCCTCCAAAAAGCACTCTGGCTGTATTCTCTCCAAGACATTTTTGTTTGTTCTCTTGGCAGTCCATATAGTCAATGCTCTTCTCCAACACCATTGCTCAAAGGAATTAATTCACCAGTCTATGCTATGAAATTTGGAGGACAGCCAACAGATTGGAAGAGATTCATATTGACTCCTATTCCTGAAAAAGGAGATCCAAGAGAATGTGGAAACTATTGAAAAATATAATGACACATGCAAGCAAAATTACTGCTGAAGATCATTTAAAAACCGCTAGAATAGTACATAGATAGGAAACATCCAGAATTTCAAGCATGATTTAGAAGTGGCCATGGCAAGATAGATATCATTGATGATGTCAGATGGACCTTGGCTTAAAGTAAGGAATACCAGAAGAATGTCTATTTATGCTTTATTGACTAAGAAAAGGCATTTGACTGTGTTGTGAATCATAAAAGTTATGGCTAACATTGAGGAGAATGGGAATCCCAGAGTACTTACTTGTGCTCATGCAGAACCCATACCTGGACCAAGAGGCTATTGTGTGAACAGAGCAAGGGAATATGGTTGTTGTTATTGTTGTTCTTGTTATGTGCCATCAACTTGCTTGCGACTCGTAGTGATCTTATGTACAACAGCCTTGAAACCTGCTCTATTCTGTGTCAACTTTACTGTCTCTGACACATCTACTCTCGGTATCTATTCACTCCATCAACCCATATCATCGATGTTCTTCCTTTCTTTCTCCATCCCTCCAACCTTCCAAACAAGATGTCCCTTCTTGCAACATGCCCAAAATATGTCAGACAAAGCCTCAAAATCCTTGTCTCCAAGGAGCAAGCTGGCTTCACCCTCTCTAGGACAAACTTGTTTGTTCTATTGGCAGTCCATGGTATATTCAAAACTCTTCTCCAGCACCACAGCTCAAAGGCATCAATTCTCTTTCTATCACTTCTAGTCATTATCCAGCTCTCTGGTGCATAACAAGCAATTATAAAGACTATGGCCGAGAGCAGGCACACCTTAGTCTTCAGAGTGACATCATTGTTCTTCAGTACTCTGGAGAGGTCCCTGACAGCAACTTTCCCAATGCAATTCATCTCTTGATTTCCTGGCTGCTAGTACCAAGAGTGTTGATTGTGGAGCCAAGCAAACTAAAGCTACATAGTTTAAAATTAGGAAGGGACTGTGTCAGTTTTGTATCCTCTCTCTAATTCTTGGGCTACACTTGTAATAACACTAACACACATGATGATGTTAAAATAAGAAAGCACACACATTATTGGAGCTTATGACGAATAAGATTATTGAGGTGGCACATCTCTCTAAAGTACCCCCTCTGACAGTCTGAATAAGCTCAAGTGCACGTGTCATTGTTGACAGTATCTTCAAATCCTCACCATATCTTTCAAAATAACTTGTTTTTAGTATTTGAAAACTTCACCATTAGAAAGAACACTTCATTTTTTTGTGATAATATTTACGTTAAGCAATAAGTCTTTGAATCTATAAAATTTAGTAATTCTCCATAGCAACTCACCAAATGCCTGGTACATAAGAGACACATGATGACTTTTAATATTGTGAACTTCTGAGTGAATATGTGGTGTGGAAGTGGACCCACTTTGTGTTTGTTCATTTATGAAACTTTTCCAAAACAATGAAAACTCTTCTGCTGGGAAGAATCAAATAAACACAATGGTGGTGGTATGATAAGACAGGACTCTTTTACAGTAGCATCGAATGAATGCAGTGCTGGGGGTGGAGAGGAATGGAAATGGGAGGAAAAATGAAACTGCCTGTGGTTTTTATTTTGGTTGGCTTGTTTGTGTAGGTTTAACCTCACCAAATATGGGCCATTTAATAGTATATCCTGTAGAGTCTACTATACAACTTTGCATGTACGGAAAGTTCCACAAATATATAACACTTAGATGGCAAAGAAAAAACAAATGAGATGCCCTTTTCCATAATTCATAGTACTCAAAGATTCTTTTGAATCCTAGTTACCTGATTAGTCATTTCGTACATATTTAAAAAACTATACACTCATTTCTGGTTGCCACTGATGCCCCCTCCGCCTTGTCTGAGCATAGAATTTGGAATCTCTGAGCCTCAGTAACAAATGAAGCAGAGCTTGAACATGCAGGACTTTCTCTGCAAGGTGTGGTCTCTTGTGGAGGAAACCACACTAATGAATTCCTCACCAGGAATCAGAATGATCAGAGTTTTCTGATTTGGGATGAACAAAGATTTGCAGAAGAAATCTTTTCCAAATACTTTAAGCATAATAATATGGCATGCTCTGTGAGACAACTGAATATGTATGGTTTTCATAAAGTAGTGCAAACTGATTCTGAAACTATAAAGCAGGAATGAGATGGTCCTGTTGAATTTCAATATCCTTGCTTCAAACAAGCCCAGGATGATTTGCTGGAGAATATAAAAAAAAAATCATCTTCTAAATGAGAAGAAAGTAAAATTCGTCAAGAAGAATTAAAAATATGAATTGTGCTCAGAAAGTATGCCTAAAAGTTGAGTCCAGTCTTTCTGAACCAAAAGTGAGAATGAGTCTCTAGAAGGAAGTGTCAGAATTGTGAGCAAAGCGTGCATAACAGCAATATTCAAACTTTCAGTATTCAAGTATTCAATATTGTCCAGCTTACTGTCACATTGGTTCAGAATAACCAACTTGTGAGTTTAAAACATAAAAGATCTCTACTTCTAAATACAAATGGAGCTCCAAACAAGAATCTCTTTCAGCACATTGTCAAAGAAGGGGCAGATAGTCACCATCATAAAGTTTCACACAGTAGGACCAGAAGTTTAAAAACAAGGGAGCGGATTTCAGAAGACATCATTAATATGATATTACTGATGATAATGCAGATGACGAAAATATCTCTGTTATTTCAGAAACAAATGAAGATGTTACAGCCACCCTTTCCAACTTCTGCAGTACCCTGATATTGTCATTGTTGTGGATGACAATGAAGGGGAGTATGCACCTGTTGTTCAAGGTGGCGACCGGAGTGAAACAGCCAGAGAATCCCTCCAGTCAGGAAGTAGCCCACTCATGACTAGTGCTGTGCAGCTCAATGCTTGGTCCAATCTGACCACAGAAGATCCTATGAGCATGACTGAATGATCACATCAATCTTTTGGGCAAAGTTGAACTGTTGTATTATCTTAACAGCATTGACTGCCGTTTAGAGGCCTTCCAAGCTATGCTGTCAGGAAGACAAATTTAGCATAGCCCCAGATTTCCTGGTTGATTCAGAGAATAAAGGATTAGAAACTATCAAAAACAATATAGTTCAGCCAGTTTCTGAAGAAGGAAGAAAATCAAAATCTAAAGCAGGAAAGGCAAAGTGTACATGAGTGTGTACATGACTCCAGTTTCATATGCATGGAAGGAAGAAGCGATGGGATGCAGTCAGCCCCATCGACTCAATTAGATTAGGCTCAAGTAAAAATTCCTTGTTTGTTTATGGTTTTGTCAACCATACAGTTTATTAAAATAAATATGATGAATGTTGAGTAAAAAAAAAGAAAGAAAAGAAAATACACTCATTTTTAGCATTTATCTTCTTTTCAAAATAGAAGGGCAGCTTAAAGTAAGAATTATTATTCGTTGTCACAACCCAAGCACCAATATGAGCCGATTCATTTACTACCTAAAAACTCTCTTTGGAAAATCCTGCTGTATGAATTTTCTGTTGATTTAAACCTCTGTATAATGATAATTTTATCAACAAACCTAGAAATAGATCTCCGAGATCTAACAAATGCACGAAGGCAGAGCAGATCACAGGCAAGAACAATCAGCCGCACAGCGCATGTCAGGACAGATCTAGCCTCTCAACTTAGAACTACACAAAACAAAACCCAGCTTTCTCACCCACCTGTACCTGTGTCGCTTCAGAACTGGACCCTCACAAAAGAATGGCTTTCATTTCTGTTCTGTGCTACCATGGCAACAGGTGTCTGTTAAATTAGTATGCATGCTTCTGACTACCAGAGCAGTTGATGAACTATAAAACGTACAAAAATAGTCCTCAACATGTAGTGACAATGAGTTCCTTAACTCAGACTTTCTTGCTTTAATAAACAGCAACCCCTGCTCTAGGCTACTGATATTCCAGAATTCACATCTACAAAGAAATAATGGTCATTATGTACCAATTCAAGGCAAAATCTCTAGATGCTTTTTTTCCTTATTGAATCGTAAGTTAATAAGTTAGTATATAGGTAAAAATAAAAATGCTTAAGTGTCACAATATATTTGAATCTATGTCTATAAACGCCATCATTAGACCCTTACACTGCACCTCTGAGTAAGAACCAGATGCCAAGCATCACTCTGCCACAGAAAGACTGAAGAGAGTCACCAGGCAAGTGATAACCTATTTTTAGAGGAAGAAAATTCATGTTCTATAATTTGCACCAGCAGAGCCGCATAGAAATAGCCTCTGCCAGAGGCACGCCCACCTTCCTGCAAAATTTATGAAGAACAGAGCTAGGCAGACAAAGACGAACAGTAATTTTAACGTTTCTATTAAGCAAACACATTTAAAGTAGAAGCATACAAACTGTTACATGAAAAAAGTTTAAAAAAAACATTAATCGTTCTACTTCAAGGAATTGAAGCACCATTTTTAAATGAAATCATTAATAATCTTATAAATAAGCAAAAAATAATGTCCATTTACCTCTGAGGGACAATGTCATAGAAATGGTTTTTTTCTTTTATTTTGACTTGATATGCATTAAGTTTCAATCCTTACATAGAATTTCTATCAAGTATATGTCTTCCTAAAATTAAAAATAATAAAAAAACAGGCTTGCTCGTCAGATAGACCCTGGTGAACTCCAAAGACTATGATCCTTAGCGACCTGTCAAGCACAGAAATTAAACCACCCCCATGATTCAGCTATCAGCCAAACAATGCTGTTGTTAACAGATGCCATTTGGTCCACTGTGGCTTACAGTGATCCTATGAACAGTGGATCTAAGCCTTATTGGATACTATACCCTCCTCACCATCTCTGATCTACTTGAGCCTATAACTGAGATCAATCTATCTCCTTGAATGTACACTAGACAGGTCTACACAGTGACTGGAAGCTCCAGATGGAGATGAGATGATAACCCAACATCTGTGTTTTTCTGTTGGTTTGAATCCACCAGCAGTTCCTAAGGAGAAAGAAGAGAAATTTTCTCTTGTGGGATTTACAGCCTCCGATAGATGATAGAGGGTTAGTTAAGGGTCAAGTCTGATTCAACAGCACTGAATTGAGTTAAATTGATAAGATCATAGCAATGGGGAGGTATTCACTCCTTTGAACCCTCAACTTTACAAAATCAAAAGGGCAGTATTTGCGCCAGAGATAAAGTTCAGAAGGCAGAAAGAGATGGGAGAAAAAAGGATAAATTTGAACCAGAAACCAAAGATGATGTAGGAAGAGTGCTGGGTAGTAATTAAGGTTAAAAAGCATAATGTGTGAATTATAAAACCAATTTCCTCTGTAAATTTTTATTCAAAGCATAACAAAAGTTTTTTTAAAAGTGTCTTCTGAGAACATGTATTTCATTAAAAGGAATTTGGCTTAAAAATTGGCAAAAATTAAGAAACTGACTATACTGCAAGGCAACTCTGATTATGATTGAACATGGTATAAAAAATTCACTAGCTATTTGGACTCACAACTTTTATTTTTTGTTGAAATTCTATTTGATTAAATTCTATTAAATTAATTTTGACAAATTATTTGCTGATTTTTTAAAAATAATAAATTTTGCTTTGTCACATTAAACTTTTGCAAAGAATATTTTTACAAGTTCATATGTTGTTGTTGGTAAGTGTCATCGAGTCATAGGCAACTCCTAGTGACCTTATGAAAAAAAAGTCCTGAACAATTGCATAATTTTCAGGATTTTTCCAAGTTCATAAAGTCTCCAGAAGCAAGTTATTTTGGAAGTGGATGCCACTTCTGTTTCCAAGCTCATTTTAATCGGGGAGCTCCACCAAACACTGTCATACTAAACTCATATAGACTTACCTATTCTAAGATGTACTTGTTTCTGTATTATGTTACTAAGTACCTGTAGAATAAAGGCCTTTGTGCAGTCTAACAAAATTACAGAAGAAGGCTAAAGCAGTTTATGTTATAAAGTGTCTAATCATCATGATTTAACTATGAATCATTTTATCCTAATTTACAAATTAAGAAAAAGATTGAGGAAAAAGTAGGTAACCTGCTCACAGAGACAAATTTATGAGTAGTATGACTTGCCAGTTTGCCTCCTGGGGTTAAAATGGTAAGGTTCTTGCTGTCAAGTAAATTAGAACCTAATACCTCTCAGTACAATTCATGGTTTACTCTTCTCAATAAGCAGATGCTATTTTGCACAGTGCAAATAATCAATAAATGTTTATCATTATATAAAACCAAAAACACAAGCATCAGTTTCACTTAGTCTAACTGTTGAAATGTAATTCAGGTAATTAACTATTAAGGAGCCTCTCATTTGGGACAAGAGCTTCAGGTTTCTCCCTGCACATTCTGGCTCATAAAAAAGCTTACAATTTAAAAATGAGGAATCTTAGAATTACAGAAATGCAACAAGATCTTTAAAATTAGTAGGTAATAGATAAAAGTCCCTGGATGGCACAAACGATTAACAACATTTTCAGAATTTAATCTTCAGATTGCTCTAACTCATGTTGTTGTTGTGGTTGCTGTTGTTTCTGTGCCATTGAGTTGCTTGCAATTCATAACAACTCCATGTACAATAGGCTCTGAACCCTGCTCTGTCTTGACCCAATCTCATTGTCTCTGATACATCTATCTCTCTTAATCTAGTCACTGAGTCAATCCATCTCATCTAGGGTCTTACTCTCTTGTGTTGTCCCTCCACCCCTCCAATCATAATGGTCCTCTCCAAGGACTAGTCCCTCCTTGCAACATGCCCAAAGTATGTCAGACGGAGCTTCAAAATCACTGCCTATAAGAAGCAGACTGGTTTCATTCTTTCCAGCTCTCCAGGATTAACCTGTTTGTTTTCCTAGCAGTCCATGGTACACTCAATGCTCTTCTGCAGCACCACAATTCAAAGACATCAATTCTTCTTCTATTATCCTTAGTCATTGTCCAGTTCTCTAGTGCATAACAAGTAATTGCAAAGACAATGGCCTGGACCAGGTGTGCCACAGTCTCTAGAATCATTGCTCTTCAATACTCTAGAAAGGTTCCTGACAGCAGATTTTACCAATGCAATTTGCCTTTTGATTTCCTGGATGCTAGCACTAAGAGTGTGGTTATAGAGCTGTAAACACTCTCAATCTCTTCACTATCATAATTCGTTCGGTGGTAAGAATCTTTGCTTTTTTGATGTTGAGTTTCAACCCATTATTTAAGGCTGCAGTCATTGACCTTCTGCAGTTAACACGTCAAGTCCTCCTCCTTTTCAGCAAGTAAGGTTGTGTCATCTGCATAATTGCAGGCTGTTGATGAGTCTTCCTCCAATCCTGATGCCACTTTCCTCCTCATAGAACCTAGCCTCCTGTATGGTCTGTTCTGCATATAGATCGATAAGGTATGGAGATAGGACACATCCCTGGCTTACACCTTGTCTAATTTTAAACCTTGTAGTGTTTCTTTGCTCTGTTATGACAATTGCCTACTGCTTCAAGTACAGGTTTCACATAAGCACAAGCAAGTGTTGTGGAATTCCCATTCTTCTCAGAGTTAGCCAGTGTTTGTGCGATCCACACAGTAAAACGCCTTTGCATAGTCAATGAAACACAGAGAGACATTCCTCTTAAACTCTCTGCCTTCAGCTAAGATCCATCTAACATTAACACTAATATCTCTACTGCCACTGCCTTTTCTAAACCTAGCCTGCCCATCTGGCAGTTCTCTGTTGATGTGCTCCTCAAGTAATTTTTGCATAATTTTCAGCAGAATCTTCTTGCAAGTGATATTAATGATATTATTTCATAATTTCTGAACTCTTTTTAGCCACCTTTCTTTGGAATGGGAACAAATATGGATCTCTTCCTATCAGTTGACCAGGTGGTTGGTCTGCAGATTTCTTGACACAACTTGGTGAGTGCGTCCAGGACAATACCTGTTTGTTGAAATATGTCTATTGCTATGCGGTCAAATCCTGAAGCCTTGTTTTTTTGCAAATTTCTTCAGAGGAGCTTGTACTTCTTCCTTCATCATCACAGGCTCTTAATCATATGTTTCATGAATTCTTCTGTGTCAGCCACTTATGTTTGGTATAGTGTTTCTGTGTACTCCTTTCATCTTCTTTTATACTTCCTGGCTCATTCAACATTCTGTCCACAGTATTCTTAAGTATTACACTTGAGGTTTGAATTTTTCCTTTAGTTCCTTCAGCGTAAGAAATACTGAGCTATTAGATATCATCTCACCCCAGTAACATTAGCAAAGTTTAACAGAGCAGCAAACAATAAATGCTGGTGAGATTGTTGAGAGATTGGAACCCTTATTTACTGCTGGTAAATAAAGGGTAAAACAGTGAAAGAATTATAAAAGGTGGTTTGGTGCTTTCTCAAAAAGTTGGAAATAGAAGTATCATTTGACCCAGCGATGCCACTACTGGGAATATATCCTAAAGCAATCAGAATTAACATCCAAACAGATATAGGCACACCCATGTTTATGCAGCATTATTTACCATAGCAAAGAGATGGAAGCAATCCAAGTGCCTATCAACGAACAAATGGGCAGAAAAATGGATATATTCGTACAATTAACTACTATGCAGCACTGAAAAACAATGAACTCATAAAACAATACACAACATGAGGGACACCAGAGGACTTCATGCTGAGTGAAGTATCTCAGTCACAAAAGGACAAATACTTCATAGCACCACTGTTATAAAGGTAACCCCATGGTTGGGAGAAGAATAAGGTAAGAGTGGATAGACAATGACCATTACATTGGAACAGATGACAGAAAGAACTGTTTAAAAGGAATATATGATTAGGCATTATATAATGACAGCAGCCAAGAATAAGAGGTACATCATTGCAAACAGGACTGGTAAGGGGAGAAGTTGGTAATTGTGTAACAATGAATGAATATTTTTTCTTTTAAGAAAAGTGAGCAAAAGGAAGGGAAGAGAAGGAGAGGGGTAAAACGTGCAACAATGAATGAATGAAAATTTAACTTCTCTGTAAACATTCATTAAAATATTATTTTTTAAAAAAGAAGAATTAAAGATAAATGCTCAACAAGTTCAGCCCTTTAGATTTTTCAAACCCAGATCTTTGCACATTTCATGATAATGCTTTGCTTTGTCTTTCCATGCTACCCTTTGAAAGCTTCTTTGGTGATCTACTGTAATATTCAGTCTCTTTTGACATACATTTTGCCTTTTTCTTCTTCCTCCATCTTTGTAGTGACCTTTTTGCTCTAACTCATACATATACCTTAAAGGGTCAAATACCATTGTCATGCAGCAGATTCAGACTCAGTGACCCTGTAGGATTGAGTACAACTTTCCCATAAGATTCCTAAGCTTAAAAATACTTATGAAAACAAATTGCTACATGTTTCTCCCTTAGAGAGAGAGGCTAGTGGGTTCAAATAGTCAACATTTCCTGTTAGAAGCCATGAATGACCACTCACAGTTGCTGAAACACATGATGCTATTTTGAGTCAGAACAGGCTCATTGATTAGATCAGTGGTTCTCAAACTTTTTTATTTCAATGACTTTTGGTATGCTTATAAATTACTTGGAGACCTCCTAAAATTAAAATTATTTATAGAGATTATTTATGTTGTTGTTCACCGTAGAATCAGAACCAACCCATAGCTGATCCTCCAGTGGATTTTCAGAGGCAGTTAATCATATGGGAGGAGACTGCTCATCCTTCCTCTGTGGAGAACTGGTGGCCACAAACTGTGTGCGTTTGGGATTGCAGCGCAGCTTCTTGCCACTAGGCCACCACAGGTCCTTGATATTATTTATAAAACAGAAATGAAAACAGGAAGGTTGTAAGTAGGCATGAATGAATTAATTTAAAAATAATATTGAAACACTACTTACTAGCTAATAGAAATAATATTTTTAAAAGAAATAGCTAAACTTTTCCATAAAATTAGAAGAGTTGATTTGTTTAAATAGCATTTCATGAAGAAACAACAGCTATGTTAGCTCACTTTCAAACAACTGCCTAAGTAGCCTTTCTCAGTAAAGCTATAGTACTGTGAATGCAACAGAAGAGCATTTTATACATTCTTCCCATAGTACCCCAGACAGCATTAAAAAGGTGTGCACTTTTGGGACTAATATTTAACAGCTTTAATAATTTTATTGTTGTGTCAAGGACATTCTTATGTAAATCTGATGTGTAAGTGTATGGATTATAGCAAAGTACAAAACTACTAGTACAGCAGGTTGGTACCTATCTTGATTTATGTTAAAGCATCAAAAATGTTTTATCTTTCATAAGAACTCTCAATACCATTAATAATCATAGTATTATTATGAAAATAGCTTTGACTTCTTGGACTTCCTGGAAAAGTCCAGAGAAAATCACTTGTATAATAGCAATAGCTGTCTAAATCTTCACATCTCTCTCAGGAATTTATCTTAATAAAGAACTTGAATGTGGTAAAATAAAAAAAAATAGTGAGAGCAATTGAAAACAGCATGAAAAACAAGAGCTAGAATTTTCTTCTCACTTTTGCCACTGACTGGATAAACTATTATGAAATCTCTGAGTCTCCTTCATAGCTCAATAATAAACCATAAACCATTGAAAACTAATTATATGCAAAAACTGATCTTAAAGCATATCTGCCTGACTCTCTAGAAGGTTCTTGTGAAAATATTAATAATATGCTACCTTGTTTAGAGTCAATAAGACCTCCAGGAGGACACTTGAATTTTAGGCCAAGGCCTACTCTCCATTTTGGAAACTGTGTAGAACAAATGGAGTCTGTAAGATGGGCTCTTTTGTTTGAGTAGAGGGTCATTGTGGAATGTTTGGGGAATTTGGTTTTTTGCTTTGTTGTTTTTTTTGTTTGTGTGTAGGGTTTTTGTTGTTTGTTTTTTATATTTTAATAATTAAAGCCTCTTGTTAAGAGTCAATAAAACCTTCTGGAGGACACTTTTTTTAATAAGTAAGGTCTGAGGGATTATCTTTTAATCCTTTGATACTATATTTTGGCGGAACATTCTTCTAAATTGTACAGCACTCCTCTGTCAGTTTGCTGTGCTGAGATAATCTGAGTTTGCTGTGATGCTCAATCTTTGACCATTGGGCTCTCAAAAGCCATAATGGCTGTTCATGGTGGACAGTATTTGGTGGAGTTCCAAGTTTTTTGTTATTTTTTTTTTAAATGTCAAAAGTCTCTTTATTGTATACAAATTGCTCCAGGCTATAGAGAGAAATCTTAACAGCCAAAGTTACCAAGAAATAAGATCTTATTTTAATTCCATCACAAATGAACAGGACTAGTAAAAGAAGAAAACAGAATAGTTTAAAAAACTCATGTATTTAAAAATTCGGGGTGGGGTTGTGTACTAACCAACATGGTAAAGAGCTTTCCTTGTAGTATCAGGGTCTTCCATTCAATTTCTACTTTCCTCAGTAGTATGGAAGATAAAGGGTTCAAGCATTTGAAAGAGAAAATTATTTGGTGGTGGAGCTCCCAGTTTTAAGAGAGGTTGAGAAGCAGGACTGGAATACACTTCCTAAATCACATGCCTCTGGAAACTCTATGAACTCCGGTTTGAATTGTTTTTGGTCAAACATTCTTCTAAGTGGTGTAGCACTTGTCAGTCCATTTGCTGTACAGAGATAACTTGTGATTGCTGTGAAGCTGAACATTGTGACACTGATGTGTCAAATGTGACAATGGTTACCCATGGTGGGCAGTATTTGGTGGAGCTCCCTGATTAAAACAAGCTTGGAAGCAGGAGTAGCATCCACTTCTGAAATAGCTTGCCTCCAGAAACCCTATAAACGTGAAGAAACTATGGAAGTTATACAAGTGTCCAAGTCTTTTGTTCACAGGGTCACTATGAGTCATCTGCAGCTTGATGACACGTAACAACAACAACCTACCTACTCATGTATTTCCTTTTTTAATTCCAGGCTGACTTGTTGAGAGGTCCACATCTTAACTATTCTACTTTCTTAAGGCACAGCTTTGGTGTGTCTGGCAAACTCTAGAACCCTACTAGGTAAAGAGTTTCACTGCCAATTTAAAAGCAAACAGTTCAAATACAGCAGCTGCACAGCAGGAGAAAGATAGGCAAGTTTTTCCTGAGTGATGTGTGTCCAACTGGAAGACAATGTGTGTGAGAGAGAGAGAATGGGAATTGGTCTCAGAATTTCTATGGTTCCCTGTTAAAGGGGTAGAGGATAAAGTCAATTCCAGCAGCTAGTTCCAACAGTATGTTAAACACTTTCTGAACTTCAAATTGTTATATATTGAATAATGGAGTCTCCTGAAGTTCTTGACCTTTCCAGCCATGTGAACAATTGAGATTGAAACAAACTAACCTGTGCACTAATCTTTTCAGCATTGTCTTAAAGTTTCACTGCAAAGGTAAGAATAAGCAAAAGAAAAAGAAATTGAATTAAAACATATCACCTTTATTAGAATTGACCTATAAATGTTCATTTGGTTGTAATTTAGCAATAAGAATTTAGGACTATTACTCTTGCTCAGACATTTTCTCATTTATTCCAACTGAAAAAGACCAGTGGCCTATGTCACTCAATTTTCTAGATCACATTTAATTCAGATGAGGCTTTAGCACAATCATCATTAAAAATCTCAAAGAATGCATGTCAGATAATAGATAGAAATGATATATAAAATCCAAAGGTTTTCCAGTAGGAAGCAGGTATCTGAGGAATCTGAAAACTCTTCAACAAGAAGGAGTAGCTTTGAGACAAAAATCATTCATACCAGAAAGTAGGCCAGGATCCAGAGAAATATGCTATTAATGTGGAAGCCAGGAAATGAGTAAGTTACCTGAGTCAATGTGGCTAGACTGCTCTTTCTCTTCAAGGAGGCTTTTATAAAAACATTTAATAGCTTGATTTCTGTGAGTTAGAAAATGTGTTTTATAAAAGCCAGATATCCACTAAAGAAATGATGTCAGGGCCCAAGCAGGAGACATAGTGTTCTCTCTCTGTCTTTCTTTCCCCATCCTGTTATGTTCTTGTAGTTAGTTCAGCTTCAAAAGGTTCATTAGCATAAAACTACTTGCCTTTTAAAGTATATGAAAACCAACAAATTAACCAGTTGCTGTCTCACTCTATTCAATTTGTAGATTAGTGCTACAACCCACAGGATTTTCATGGACTTGACCTTTTAAAAGTAAATCACCAGACCTCTTTTCTCAGATACCTCTAATTAGAACTGCCAGTTTCAGTTCATAACTATTTCTTAAGTATTTGAACTGCACAGAAGAGCTTTTTTGAAGCAGCTGATATTGCTGTCAGTGATTATATAGTCAACCAGTTGAGCTATTCCTCATCAATTCTAATGTTATTATTAGTCAAAAGTGTTGTTAGATTGCTTTCCTTTTTTTCTTATTTTTCTTTTACAGGGAAATTCTGACATAAAGCAACCCCTATAACTGCTCTCTATAGTTCTTTAAACTGTAAACTTTCAGAACCAAGTCTGTCTTCCAGGGTGATTCTCGATGAATTAGAATCAACAGTCTTCTACTGATAATTGAGTAGTTAACTAGGCTACTCTGTAGATAGTTGTACTGTTAAACCAATAGTGGCCTTTCTTCTGGCAGTTTGGATCCACCAGTGGCTCTGAGAAGAAATTATGGACAATTTCTTCCCTTGTGAATTACAATCTCCCAAAATCTTTTGGAGGGTCAGCTATAAGTCAGTTCCAACTTGAAGGCACTAAGGGAATGTGACTGAATGTAAGTCTATTGTTAATTTCCTAACCTCTGTAGGTTTTGAGAAGACATAACTAAATAAGCAACATATAATAAATGGAGAGAAGATAGACTGAAAGCAAATTTGGATAAAAAAGAAAGTATAAATACATTGAAAGAATGGTGCAGGATAGTTTTCATCAAGAGTCAAAAAGTTCCTATGAATTAGAATCAATACAATAGTGCCTATTCACAACAATAAAAATATACGCATTCTACTCCCTATTTCTGGCATTGTAAAATAATAATCTGGCTACAGCCTGTCCCTCGCAATTGTTGACAGCATAGAAGTGGTAAACTAAAGAAAAATATATATGGTCAACTTTATTTACAGACTATAAGTAAACAAATGCTCATTTCCACTTTTATAAGGATTAGAAATTGGTTTGCAGGATGGAAAGATGCATACTAATTAGCATAATAATGATCTCCTCTAAGGAGAAAGTGTGGGAAGAGAACAAGAGAAGAAAGGCAGTAGAAACTTCATCTTATTTATAGTTGTTGCATATATATATAAAATAAAGAGTGAAAGAACATATGGAAAAATATACATGAGATAACTCTAGATGGTGTAAACATATTTATGTTAGTCTGGTTATTGAGATACTGCTTATATCACAACAAAGGGAATTAAGGTCTATAGGAAAAGAAACAGAGCATGAAAATCCCACTAGCTCCCCAAATGATATATCCCAAGATGCCTGCAGTTAACACATGCATCGATTCTTCCATATTTCTTCCATGCATATTTGATAACCATCTACCCTAAGTCAAACCTAAGAGACATGACACTAGACTTACATGCTTCCATGATTTGTCAGAGAACAAAGTGTGATAACAAGCATCATTACATGACGGAAAATTCAAAGATTTGTATTACCTCTTCTATGAGAATTGGGAATTGATGAAAGTGTAGCTATGAAAACATATAAATGCTTAAAGTTAAGTTCAATTCTAAAATGCTATGATTCTCAATGATAACTGTGGTGATCAATGTGCATTTAAACTCTGCCAAGTAGCATGACAAGTAATTCAGAGACATTATTTCATGGTATTCTCTCTCTCTCTCTCTCTCTCTGACACACACACACACACACACACACACACACACACACACATATACAATTGACCCACTAAATTATCTCATGGAAAGAATCAATAATTGAAGCTCAGAGAGATTATGAATTTGTTACTATTATACAGTTGATGTACATATCAGGGCTGTATACTTTCTCCAGACATATTCAATCTGTATGGTGAGAAACACATTCAAGAAGCTGGACCATATGAAGAGTATGGCATCAGCATTGGAGGAAGACTTATCAATAGTTGCCATTACATAGGTGACATAACTGGCTTACTTAAAGTGAAGAGGACTTGAAGCACTTGCTGCAGATCAACACAATGCAACAATAGCATTTATAAACAACAGCCGCTATATATTGCTTCATGACTGTGTGTATGAATATGGGTATATGCTTGAATAAAAAAAATATATTGATTAAAATAAACAAACTATATTACATTTTTATTTTGTGTCACATACATACATGTTTATGAGATAATTCTCATCACTGACTAAGTATTTGATAGGGTATTAAGTCATTCTTGCTAATTTTTCTTTGAAGCATGACAATGGTGATGATTTTCCAGTTTTATTTTGAATTATTATTATTAAACTTAGGTATAACAAAATATTTACATAGAAAGTGTAATTTTTTTCAAATAAATATAAGAGACAGGAAGTGATTAGGAATTACACTGCTTGTAATAAGTTGATAATTATCAAAATTTATCATAGGTGCCTAAGACTTTATGATACTCTTTTGTCTCCAGCATCATTTTTGTCACCAAATCCATGTTTTCTGACTATTGATGCTTCTTGCCTGTTTTCAACTTTTGAAAACAGTCATTCATTGTTATTAAAGCATCTTGATTGCATGTTACAACTTCAAAAGTTGGTAGAACTATTACCTCCTGTTTGGGCTCTAGTTATCCGTGTATATATTTGAATTACAGCGGTATTCACTGGACTTCCATGTGTATGGCTATTATTCTGTCACTCACAACATTGTATTTCAAGACTGATCTAGAAATGACATTTTTAATTATGAAAGCAGCCCCATTTTTCCTCACCTTTTCCTCTCTGAACTCTTTTCATTTTGTCTACTGTTTTCTGTGTTTAATTTTTCCATAACATATTTTATAATGGACTAAAGAATGTAAGGAGAACTCTGTTAGTGTAGTTCATGGAAGGCTGCCTTGCTACTCCTCTGTGCTGGTTTGAATCCGAAAGCTACTCTGTGGGAGAAAAATGGGCACTCTCACACCATTTATAGTCTCAGAAAACCCACTTGATTGTCAGCTATGAGTCATTTCCAATGTAAGGGTCATGAGAAAAAGAGAAAGCATTTAAATCTATTTTCTTGTCAAATGGAAGGTTTCAGGGATTTTTAATTTTTGTTTTATGAGAAGCAATGAGATTTAAAAGGGAAATAAATGAAACTAAATGCACTCACAGCAATCTTCCATGAGGTTTCAGAGGCTGTAAATAGATTTGGGAGAATAGTGCTCATCTTTCTTCCGTAGAACAGCTGGGGAATTCAAATTGCCAATCTTTCAGTCAACAACCCCACACATTGTGCACTATACCATCAAATACATGGTTAAGGAAGATTAGAGACAAAGAGCTCAGTCGTGTGTGTGTGTGTGTGTGTGTGTGTGTGTATAATCTCAATCTCTACTGCTAAAATTTTGATTAGGGTAATTTGACTAGGAATGAAAAGCAAAAAAAAGATTGCAATGAATTTGAGACTTGCTAGAGTTTGGTGCTTTTTAATATAAGGCACTTAGTGAAGGAAGACTCTAAGAGGTCACAAAAACTCAACTTTGGCTGGTTTAAAAAAGGATGGGCAATCTCCTCCCATGCAATTAACTGCCTCTGAAAACCATCTAGAGGGTGAGGTATGAATCAGTCCTGATTCCATGATACTTGAAAACAACGATGTCATAAAAATAAGTAACTAAAGTATTATGGTAAATAGTTAAAAGGTAAGGTGCTAAACTTGAATCACAGTTCAAAGTTTGAAATACTGAGATGATCTCATTATTTAAAGTAATATATTATGCTACATAGTCACAAATGTGATTTCTTTGTGCTTCTCCTCCATCCCCCCACCTCACCCTACTAACTCTGATAGTTTATTTGTAAAGTAGCCTAGTTGAAATTTTTAAGAAGAATGTGGTATCAGAATTGGAGGAAGACTTATCAATAACCTTTATTATGAGTGATCCATGAACCATCAAAAGAAGATGGAAGAAATACACAGAATCACTCTACCAAAAAAGAACTGGCAAACACTGAAATATTTCAGAAGATAACATATGATCACGAGCCAATGATAATGAAGGAAGAAGTTCAAGCTATACTAAAGACATTGGAAGAAAATAAGGCCTCAGGAATCTATGAGGTACCAACCAGCATATTTCAAATTACAGATGCAGCCCTGGATGTGCTCACCAGTCTTTGTCAGGAAAATTGGAGAATAGCTCTATGGCCAACTGACTGAAAGAGATCACATTCCAAAGAAAGGCGATCTAGCAAGTGTGGAAATGATTGAACAATACCATTAATATCACATGCAAGCTAAATATTGTTGAAGACCATTCAAGAATGGCTTGATTATGTATGCTGATAAAGTTATTCAAGAAGCTGAACTCTATGAAGAAGAATGTGACATCAGACTTCGAGGAAGACTGATTAATAATCTGTGTTATGCAGATGACACAACCTTGTTTGCTGGAAGCAAGGAGGGTTTGAAACTCTTGCTGCAGAAGATCAAAGACTGTAGCCTTCAGTATGGATTACATCTCAATATCATAAAACAAAAATTCTTACCACTGCACCTATAGGCACCAGCATGATAGATGAAGAAAATATTGAAACTGTCAACAACTTGATCTTACTTGGATCCACAATCCACACTCAATACCAGCATTCAGGAGATCAGGAGAAACGTGATATTGGGAAAGTCTCTAGTCAGGGAACTCTCTAAATTATTGAGGAGCAATGATGTCAGTTTGATGACTAAGGCACACCTGATCAATAAAATGGTCTTTCTAATCACTTGCTATACTGATAAGAGCTGGACAGTGGAAAAGAATGATACCTTTGAACCGCGGTGTTGGAGAAGTGTACTGAACTTCCCATGGACTGCCAAAGGAACAAACAGATACATCTTGGAAATGGTGCAGTCAAAGGGCTCACATACACAGAGGGCTCACAAGATAAAGCTTTGTCTCACATACTTTGGACATGTTGCTAGGAGAGACTATTCCTTAAATAAAAACATCATGCTTAGTAAGATGGAGAGATAGCTAAAAAGAGGAATACCATCAAACAGGTGGATTGACAATGTCTACATCAATGGGCATCAATGTGTTAGATATTGTGAGGATGGCACAGGATAGGACAAGGTATAGATCTGTTGTTCACAGGGTTGCTGTAAGTCATATTCAATCCACTGGCACCAAACCATAACAACAAGAATAATATAATAATTGAAAAAATAAAAATATTCAAATATATCTATCTGTATTATTGTTTTCAAATACCATGCAGTAGTTAGAAGTTCGATGTATAAAAGAATTAAACATCGCTGGTCCTGTGCCATCTTCAGAATCATTACTCTGCCTGATCTCATTGTTACTGCTGTTTGTGTTAACCAATATCATCATTCTGATGAAGGTCTTCATAATTTTCTCTCACCTTCTACTAAGCATGATGTCCTTTAGAGACTGATCTCCCTTTATAACTAATATTAAAATAGTTTAAATCCTGCTTTTGTAATAATGGTTTCTTAGCTTACGTACTTTGGGCATGTTGCCAGAAGGCATCAGTCCTCAGAGAAGGACGTCATGCTTGCAAGAGTGGAGGGACAGAGCAAGGGAGGAAGACTTTGGATGAGATGGATTTCTAATGACTAGGGTAATGGGGGTAGGCATGTCAAAGGCGATGAAAATGGTTCAAAATATAGAGTTCAGAGCTGTTGTACATAGGGCGCTATGAGTGACTTGATGGAACATAACAACAACAAGCTGCATGATTTAGCCTCTATTTATATAGCCATTTTTTCTAAAAAAATTTTCTTGAGATAAAAACTGGAAGGCTACACTTTATTTTCATCACTTGCCCTGTCACTGCACAACTAAATATTTAGAGCTGTGTGCTTCCCTGGTGGCTAGAATTCAGCAGCTAGAAAACTGAATGAAAATCTAATGGAGGATGAGCTATGAGTCAATTTCAACTCAATGGCAATTAATTTGATATAAAAATATATAATAGATACTCTAGTAAATTCACATCTTTGCATTTCACTTATAACAATGTGTAAAACTCATTCTATAGAATGGAAATCCTGTGATAACCACCTTCTATGATTCCTTCCCAGATTAAGCTCAGCTTTTTAAATATTTTAACCAATGTACTTCCCATAGTTTTATCATAGTGACTTTCAGTAAATGTGTGGATGATTCTAATTCTCATCATACAATGAAAAAGATATTTCAACAACAAAAAATAGAAACATACGTTCTCTAAACCCTTTGTTCCTTAGTTATCTTTCACTCCTAGATCTTAGCCAATTCAGCTTGCTAAGCACTATTGTCAGCAAGTCTTGGAATCTCTTGGCTACTTGAACCCAAGGCAATATCAGATTATTTTACCCTTCATTGTTTGCTAGCAACTGAAAGAGAATACAAATAATTTCCTTTCTTGGACTAATCTTGAAAATACGCAGCTCAAAGTTATTGAGAGTCCTCGTGGTACCATGGTTAATACATTCTTCAGAAGAAAGGTGTGACAATTTTCATTCATAAAGATTTATAGCCTTGGAAACCCTATGGGGCTGTCCTACTCAGGCTTGTAAAGTCAATATAAATTGGGTATAGTGGATGACAGTGTGTGTATATTTTTTTGGTTTGGAAGCCATTAAGGTTGGCAATGTTGTAATTCTACCAAGCAATAAAATTGACCCAAAGTATTTCAAATCCAAGTGTCTAAGACCCTGCCTGCATCGATACGTCTCCTGCTGCCAGAGAGCCAGTCTGTGAGAGCTAGTGGCTGCCCTCTGAAAGCTGGAGGCTAAATCCTGGATCACTGAGCAGCAGAGCTATACGGAGAAATGCTTGGGAAATGTTCATAATTTACCAAAGGGCCATAATAGTATCATTTATTTCCTTAGCATGTGAAATGTTCCTACAAAGATAAATATCTTTTCAATGAAAAGTAATGTTTTTTCTTATTAAGATACAGTTAGTTGGTATTTTTACTTGTGTGGTATTTTACAAAAATGTAATGCAGGATAAAGCAGGGGAAGGGTTAGGTTTAATATTAACCCTACTTTAGTGTACGGTTAGGAGGAAGAGTGGAGAGCTAACTGAAATAAAGACTCTAGAGAACAAATCATTCAAATCATAGAAATTATTATCTTAATTAGCTATAGAATTTTTTTTAAACTACAGCTTATTACTCAAAGTAAGCTGGGAGAAAACTATCTAGTGGAAGAGAACATTTTCCTAAACATGATATCTTCCATGAACTGAAGTTTAACACACACTTGGACTTTTGTCAGATTTTGTCTGAAACTCTCTTCCTATTTCTTATACTCTCTTAATCTCTGTAAATTTCTTTCATGTGCTAGTTTAATTGTGACATTATTTATTCATTCTTTTTCTTTTATCTATCAATTCCAGAAGACTTATTACTTATCAACTTTTATAGCATTTTATGACAATTAAAATATTTATAATAGAAAAATAAAAGTGGAGAACAGTGAACTATCACCTATACTTTAAAAAAAATCACCAACTCATAGTCACTCTTATTTCAACTACATAACCTACTACTTCATATATAACCTACTACTTCATTTGTTATTTCTATGATTGGATTGTTTTGAAGCAAATCTATATGATTAAAAAGTGTTCAAATATTCCCAAATATCAGGTATTATATTTGGTTTATATGTCTCTTTTAATATATTTTTCCCTTAACAAGAATTTCATTTTCTAATAAACATTATCTGTTGAAGATATCGAGTAATTTAAAAAAACCTTGTTGCAGTGAAATATATATAAAAAAAATAATTCCCTTTCAACAATTTTTATGGGTACAAATCCAAAACATTTCATTAATTATGTTCACTAATCACTACTAACTGTTTTCAAATTTTTTAATTCTCTTTAAGAGAAACTCAGTCACATGTAAGCATCTTAAACTTTTCTTCACTATAGTATATCATATATTCTGCTTTCACTATGGTTCTTTGTGCTAAATTTATTATTTTTGAGGACAGATAAATGGACACACTTATCTTTGTATCACAAGCACTATGCTGATAAGGTGTCTGGAAGAAAGAAGACCTCTTAAAAAATTAGGTTCAATTCAAATGGTAAGAAATATTTGTAGTTAATTATGTTAGTGATGTAGGAAAAAAATCTAAAATACATCTTCACTGGTCTCCCTCTACAAAAACATCCTTTATTTTCTCCTGTAAGTAAATAATTACTCTTAGAACAAATTGAAAGAGTACATAGTGTTCATTATAAAGTTCTAATTGTTCATTATAAAGCAAAAGCATTTAATATTTTGTGGTTTTTTTATTCGCTTACTATGTGAACTTCTGGGTCTTGGGAAGTTCTCCTTGCCAGAAGGAGCATGCATGGTGGTGTGAGCGCAGCATGGGCCTCTTGTTGGCTGGCGCTTCCCAACTAAAACAAGCCTGGAAGCAGGAGAGGCATCCACTTCCGAAATGGCTTGGCTCCGGAAACTCTATGTACGAACAGTGCTCAGGCTGTTCGTTCATAGGGTCGCTATGAGTCGTCTACAACTCGACTGCATCAAACAACAACATCAACAACATGTGAACTTCTAACTTTCTTCTTTAACAACATTTTAGCTAGTTCTATATTACAAGCATACTTTTAGTCCTTTCACTTTTAACATTTTAATTTGACATGTAATTTTTAATCATTAAATATACTGGGTAGTATTCATTTATCAATTTAACAATGCTGTGAGAGCTGTAACATATCCCCACACTATGCTGTGTAATAGAAAAGTTACAAAGCTGAATAAGACAAGGACGTTCCCTTGAGAAATGCACAGCTTATTGAAGAAGACAGATTAGCCAAAAATAATTACAACCTGGCTGCCTACATCCTACAAGATAGATCTGAAAGTCCATGAGAGCAGAAGAAAGAAAATGAATAAGAATAATGTTGTAATATAGAAATTTTTTAGTTCTTATATTGATATGTATCTCTATGATTATTTATTAACTTCCTAGTAGGAAATCACTACGTACTACATACCATTCTGAATGCTTCATATGCACAAAAATAGCTAGTCATCACAACAGCAATTTAGTTGTTGTTGTTATGTGCTGTAGAGTTGGATGCGACTCATAGTGACCCTATGTACAAGAGCCTTAAACCTTGCTCTATCCCTTGCCTATTTTATTGTCTCCCACACCCCAATCCCCATGACCCCAGTCACTGAATCAATCCATCCCATCGAGTCTTCCTCTCCTGTGCTGTCCCTCCACCCTCCCAAACATGACATCCCTCTCCAAGAACTCACCCCACCTTGCAACATATCCAAGTATGTCAGATGAAGCTTCAGAATCCTTGCCTCCAAGGAGCAGCCTGGCTTCATCCTCTCCAGGATGAACTTGTTTGTTCTCCTAACAGCCCATGGTATATTCAATACCCTTCTCCAACACCACAGCTTCATCCTCTCCAGGATGAACTTGTTTGTTCTCCTAACAGTCCATGATATATTCAATACCCTTCTCCAACACCACAGCTTCATCCTCTCCAGGATGAACTTGTTTGTTCTCCTAACAGTCCATGGTATATTCAGTACCCTTCTCCAACACCACAGCTCAAAGACATCAACTCTCCTTCTATCATCCCTAGTCATTGTACAGCTCTCTGAAGCATAGGAAGTGATTGCCTGTATCAGGTGCACATTAGTCTCCAGACTGACATTGTTGTTTTTCAGTACTTTGGAGAGGTTACTAACAGCAGACTTTCCCAATGCAATTTGTATTTTAATGTCCTGGCCATTGCCTAGGGCTTAGAGTGTTGATTGTAGAGCCAAGCAAAGTGAAGCCGTCAACAATCTCAATCTCTTCATCATCTATCATGATGCTGCCAATAAGCCCAGTGGTGAGAATCTTTGTTTTCTTGATGTGGAGCTCCAATTCATATTGAGGACTGCAGTCCTTAAACCTTCTGCAGCAAGCACTTCAGGTCTTCCTCGGTTTTAGCAAGCAGGATTGTGTCATCTGCATAACACAGATTGATGATGAAGTCTACCTCCAATCCTAATGCCACACTTCTCTATGAGCCTAGCCTCCCAGATAATCTGTTCCACATATAGATTGAAAAGATACGGAGATAGGACGCATCCTGGAAACACACCCTTTCCAATTTTGAACCATGCAGTGTTTCCTTGCTCTGTTCTGAGGACTTCCTCCTGGACCAAGTATAGGTTTTGCATAAATACAATCAACTGTTCTGGAATTCCCACTATTATTATCCTTATTTACAGATGAGGAAACTTAGGTTACGACAGCCTAAGTAACAACTTAACATCAAAAATCTAATAGCTGCAGTACTGAGATGCTAATTCAATAGATTGACTTCAGACAGTCAGTCCTTGACCACTCTCTTATCCTGTCTCTGAGGTCAAAAAAGGAAATTTTCTACATTGTAAGTTTACTCCTTTTACTCTATGTGACTCCTTGAAAGAAATTTGACTGAATCTTGAAAACTCAAAAGCTGTCTAGAACACTTTTCTTTGCCATCTTAATTGAGGTGAATTCTTGTCTGTGCAGTACAGACACCCACACTTCCAGAATAAAAGATCACTTGTGATTCCATCACATTTTACAGACCCAGAAAAATGGCATTGCCTTTATGAATGCAGATCTGTTAATTGGGAGAAACATAAAGAATGCTGTGTATGAAAAATTAACAACTGGGTTTTGTATTCCTTGTTCTCCCCCTCCAGCACCACAGAGCCAGTAATTTTTTATTGTTTCAGGCATAACCTTGCTAAGATTTATTCACAAAAGCAACTGATGCCTTTATGATAGCTCCAAATTCCATTTAAACTAAATATATTTTCTGAAATGGAAATAATTTATTATAGTTGGTAAGTGTTATTTTATAGAAGAAAATAACTATTATGATACTCAAGGAAGATAGCCTAAGTGTATTTGTTTATTCATATAATAAATATTTTTCTTAAGTAGGACATGAAACATAGGAGGCAAAGAAATTAATATATTCTTGCTTATAAAAAAAAAGAAAAAGTAAAAATTCTATGGAACAAAATGTACCATAAACAAAATCATCAGGAAAACATCAAAGCAAGATAAATCGTTTGAGACATATATTATGGATAAAAGTCAATCTTCATTATAAAGACAGATTTCATAGATAAAATATATTACATTATATTGTTTTTAAGTGCCGTCAAGTTGCAGGCGACTCATAGCGACCTTGTGAAGGAGAGTCCTCGACGCTTGGGTGCCTTTCATCCTCTCTCCAGGTTCATAGGATTTCCGGAGGCAAGCTGTTATGGAAGTGGATGCCACTCCTCCTTCCAATATTACATAATAAGATACTTAAAAATAGACAAGAACTTGAAAAAAGTAATTCAGGTGAAAAATGTTGATCATTTAAAAAACTATTATAATTGATGTATGGAGCAAAATGTGCACAAATGTTAAAAAATAATATGATTTGTAAAATTTTACTCATGTCACCACAAAAATGTTTAAATACACCATTAGGAATATGAAATCCACAGTCTCAGTCATAATAAAAGTCTTGAAAATATAAGCAAGACCCCATTAAACTCCAAGAGAATATCAAGCAATGTTCCGTCTCACATTTGTGTAACATTTTCCCTATAATCAACTCCTTTGTTCTTAACTATCCCATGTTCTCGAAAGTAATCTCTCCCTCCTTAGGTCTCTTCTTGTTGCTGTTTAAATTTAAGACATATCAATTCATCATTCTTACATGAGTCTTTGGTTGTTGTCTGGACTCAATATATAAATAAAAACATCTGTAAACTTGAAACAAGGGGGTAAGGAAAATTCTTATCTTTGTTCTTCGTTGCTTGGTGACTGTCTCCCACTGTAAAGCAACATTGCATAAACGGTAACTGGCTGAATAATAATTAGAATGTCCCCCAGCAGAGGGGGTAATGACTGACATCAGAGAGAGAATTACTTGCTGATTCCAAAGACAAAACACCTGCCATTGGAAATGGCTTCTACAAGGAATTGCCCTGTATTACATTACTTCTAACCTTCATAGGGAACTCTGGTGGTCTAGTCTGGAGGGAGTTGTCCTGCTAACCTAAAGGTGACCAGTTTTAATCCACCAACTCTGCAGAAGAATGATGGGTAATCTCTTTCCAAGTGATTTACGGCCTATAAAAACCTGCTGGAGGATCATCTATGAGTTGATTCTGACTCCAGGGAAATGAGCTTTTGAGTTAATAAAGTAAAAATCTTTTAAAAAAAGCTTAAGTATATCCTTTTCTCAAAGACTACATTACCAGATTCATGGAATTTGATTTTTATTCTCCTTATGATTATCATCAATAATTTCTTTACTGATCACTCCAAAAACTCCTGAATATTGATCCCTGCTCAATTGTAGAAACCTTCAATCTTTTTCCAAATTATTACTATTACATTTTATCACAGCAACTTTTTTATTATCTCAGAAATAACTTGATAGTTGTTACACAATTTTTATCCCTCTCTAGTACCTTCTTAAAATGTCAGATAAAAATGTCAAAAACGTGCTTTGTAAATGTCCTAAGAAAATCTTAAATCATAATTGCTTTAACAGTATCCATGTCAACTGTAACAGGAAGTTTATTTTTCTAAAATTGACAGTCGGAAATGCAGTCATGAGATTGAGGGGGTGGGGGGAGAGAGGGAGTCATGTGATAATTATCAAAAAGATGTAAAATAATGTCACAAAAATACTTCCCAAATTGAATTGTGAGAAACATATAATATTAGAAGTCACTTGATTAAACAGACGATTGACATTTTATTATTCTCCAATGTTTCATCTTTTAGTAAAAAAAATTTGCAAACCATTTTGGAAAGAAAATAAAGCTATGGTGGCTGTAAGCTATAGTGTCAAATCACCATTAAAATAATATGTTCTTCTTCTTGTTATGTGCCCTCAAGTGGACTACAACTCAAAGTGACCCTGTGAACAATAGATTATTAACCTATGTTAGCTTGAACCAATCTCAGTGTCTCTGATACACCTGCCCCCATTGTCACAATCACTGTGTTGGTCCACCTCATCCAGGGTCATCCTTTCCTGCACTGACCCTCTATCCTTCTGCAAGGACTGGTCCCTAAGTTTCAAAATCCTTCCTTCCAGGGAGCAAACTGGTCATCCTTACAGGACAGACTTCTTTGTTCTCTTGGCTGTCTATTATAGTTCAATATTCCTCTTCAGCACCACAACACAAAAGCATTGATTTTTCATCTGTCCTCCCTACCTAGTCATTGTCCAGTTCTCAGATGCATATAGTACGATATAAAAAAGGACAAACCTTTATTATTGACAGATTCCAAAGGATCCTCATGCCAGCTTTTAGCAGTTGTGAGAAGTTGGATACTTACTTAATCTCACCAGACTTTAGTTTACTCACCTCTCAAATGGGGTAAGACCTTCCCACTTTGAAGAGCTGCTGATAGATTATTTTAAAGAGATACTTGTAAGGTTTTGTCTTTTTATAGACTCAAAAGCTCATTGTCACAAGGTTGTTAGTTGCTGCCTCCTTGACTCCAACTCAGGGACTCTACGTATAATGGATCAGAACCCTATTCTGCGTTATCTATCCATTCCTGCTGTGCTTAAGCCGACAATTTCAGTCACTGTATTAATCCAACTCATTAAGATTCTTCCTGTCCTTTTCTAATCTATCTTTCCAAGCAAATGTCATTTTCTAAGGACTAGCCCTTCCTGACAACATGCCAAAGTATGTGAGACCATCCTTGTTTTTAAGGAACATCCGGAATATAAGTCCTCCAAGACAGATTCAGCTGTTTTCTGCAGTAACAGTATATTCATTACTCTTCAGTAACACTACAATTCAAGGAATTTATTCTTCTTCTATTGCTTCCAGATTATTATATGATGACTAGTAGTAGAGACATTTAAGAATACTGGCAATATAAAATGTAAACTCTGTCTATAAAGAAACCTCAATGTGTTGAAAATTTCAGTGAGATAGATAGATAGATGATAGATAGATATAGATAAACTTTTATTTGAATGTCTATACTTACCTGTAACAGAAAATCAAAGAGTGCCATCTTGGACCATTCATGGTGGTGTATTTCTGTACAACCCCATTCAGGTTTGGGTACTCGACCATTCTGCCAGCATTTCTGTTTCAGCAACTGCTGGTAAGTTCCCCAGGTGAGCTTCACAGAAGAGTGGGTCTCATTACTTGTTGGAGATAAAGAGGAATCCCAGAGAATGACAGGACATGGACGGCCATCTAAGAAATGACAAAAAAAAGCACACACTTCTTTTTTATTTACTTAAATTTATTCTTAATTTCAGTAAAAATTTACAGAGACTTTGGATTTCCACTCATTCATTGTTGCACTTTTCTCCCCTCCCAACCCTCCCCCCAGTACACTACCCTCTTGGAAAAGTAAAAGACAAATTCTTTCATTGTTTTACAAACCCTCCCCCAGGTCCACTCCATCATGTAGCCTTTGCTCTAGACTCTTGTCATAACAAAAATACCTAATCACATATCCCTTTTAAACAGTTTTTATCCCTCATCTGTTTCAATGCAGTACACATTGTTGAACCCATCTTTCTCAGTCTCTCCCCAACCCCAAGGTCAGTCCTGTCTTACAACAGTGGCACCATGCAGTATTTGTCCTTTTGTGACTGGGATACTTCACTGAGCATATTGTCCTCCAGAGTCACGCATTTTGAATAACATTGCATGAGTCCCTTGTTTTTCAATGCAGCATAGTATTCCATTGTGTGAATATATCACAGCTTCTCTACCCATTCGTTTGTTGATGGGAACTTAGGTTGTTTCCAACTCCTTGCTCTTGTGAACAAAGCTGCAATAAACATGGATGTGCATATATCTGCTTGGATGTCAGAAAATCACACACTTTTAACACTTTGTTTACTCTGTGTGCCCTTAGTCAGGTCACTCACTCCTTCAGAGCCTCACTTTCTCACATGACAAATGTACAAGTCTAATGAGAAAACACTTGATCATCCTTATTTCTTTAGAAATTTAAATATTTTAATATTTTAATTATGCTTTCTAATAGAGATTTAAAGAAAACAAAATGTTATAGTTACATAACAAATAAAATACTTCTGGAAAAGCAAGATAGATGTAGCAGGAATAGGCAACTAACCACCAATAACAAAGATTCCTGGTTATTGTGGCTTGATTCCACAACTAAAAGCAGTTACCACAGAAAAAGGAAATAATCCAGATGTTTAGAATTGTCGATTCAATGTCTGAGTAAAGGTGTTCTGTTTTTGTAATAATAACTGTCTGATTTTTTGAGGCTACATTATGATGTCAGGGGGAAAAAAAGAATTTTTAGATGCTAGAAATTTAGAAGTGAAATTGTATTCTTCACACTACTCACTATAATCATCAAAGAAGGAAATGGAAAAAAGCATAGATCCTTTTTTTTAATCTCTTTTTTCTAATTGAAATTCTGCCAACATATTGTCTCCCTTGGTAGCAAATCATTTATTCACAAGTAACCTCACTACGTATATTTAAACAAATGACATTTCTTCAACTATATCTGCATAGATTTTTGGATTTGTCATTCAAATTTGTATTGTCTTTCATTTGACAAAATGATGAGCCCAAATGAAAACATTCCAAATATGGAAGACCATGATCAGAGCACAAATGTCAAGCTTAAAACCAGGATCATCACTCCCAAGTCCTCATTTTTGCCAAATAAAGTCACAGAGAGATGGTGTTCAGTAACTTTGTTTATAACTCATAAATATCAGAATGATATTCTTGGAAAAAAACAAACAACTAAATCACAAATATTTGGGGCGGGGAAGAAACCCCATTAACTCATTCTTAACATTAACTTATTTCTGTGAATACAGAAGTCTCTGAAATTAGGACTGGAATACCTAGAAAATCTTGAGACTTTTTAAAGGTTCTTTCAAACAGTCTCAGATGTTCTCAACTGTCGCTTTATTTCTTTGATTGTTAGAGACAATTACCTCAACTTCTTGTTTTTCTTATCCCTGTTCTTTCAGACAGGAAAACAGTTGTGTCTTCTATCCACTCTTAAATTAAAAGTATTATTAATGATGACCTCTCATTCTGTCATTCTAATCACTTATATTACAGTTTTATTCCTTTTCATTCCCTCTTCACCCCTGTAAATTAGGCTGGATCTGTAGATAGTACTCTTTGTTGTTGTTATTGTTGTTGTTGTTGCGCTGGTAGTTATAGACTATCAAGACAGAACTAACTCACAGTTGACCCTACAGAAGCAATAAATAACTTGGAGGAGATTGTCCATTTTTTTCCTGCAAAGCAGCTGGTGAATTCAAACTGCTTGTTCCTGAGCTGGCAGAGTAACCCCTTACCATTAAGCTATTAAATCTCTTTAGATAGTCCTTTAGTTTGTAGGAAACAAGCCTTCATCACCGTTCGACAATTAAAAGAAAAATAAAGAGGAAGACATGAACCATTAACTCAGTATTTCATTTTAAATATTCTCTCTCTTCTGTCTACTTCCTTTTACCTTACTTTATGTGACTTGGTGTGCTATGATCTAATTGTATAACAGAAAATATATTAGACATAAATTAGTGGCATCCACTTCCTAAACAGCATGCCTCAGGAAATTGTGAACTTTGATAAATGGCTATGGTTGTGGAAGGGCTTCAGGCGTTTTGTTCATGAGGTCATTATGAGTCGTGCTTAACTCGAAGACAACCAACAACAACAAATGTAAAATAAATTTAGATAGGTTAGATATAACTTAGTTTAAATGTGTATACTTCGAATACTATTGCAACTTTAAATATAGTGATAAAATCCAAGTAAAAGTCATAGTGGAAACATTTATAAACTAAAAAGCCAAATGTCTGTAGTAGACCCAACACAGCTTTTAAAAACATGTGCACTAAAGATTTCCCAAGATAAACCCCGGGCGGCGGCACCTTCCAGAGCCCTTTGAGAAGAGTTATGTGCAGATAGCAAACACTTTGCATTCTCAAGGCTATGGAGCATTCTAAGGGAAATGAAACCTAATATTGAACTTCAAAGGCACAAATGACAAGAGACTGAACAAAAGCACATTTTCCTCAGGAATTTACACGTTAATAGAGGAAGGAGAAGCTCTGGTGGTGTAATCTGTAGAGAATTGTGTTGCTTGCTAACCTAACCAAGCCTCTCAAGCAGTTGGAATCCATCAGCAGCTCCAAAGGAGAAAGGTTAGCGATTGCCTCCTGTGATTTACAACCTGGGAAACCCAATGCAGGGTCAACTATAAGTCTTTAATCCTATCTGTAGCTGCATTCTCAAACTGTTTGGGGGTGGGGGGATCATTCGAGAGGTTAGACTACATGATAAAGGATGTGGCATCTGATCATAGGAAGAGTCATCCACAACCTGTATCATGCTGCTGATTCAACCTTGCTTGCTGAAAGTGAGGAGAGCTTGAAACACTTGCTGCAAAAGATGAAAGACTAGTCATTAGTATACGTTGCATCTCAACATCAAGAAAACAAAACTCTTCTCCAGTGGACCAACCAGCAACACCATGACAGATGAGGAAGAGAAAGGAATTGATTTAATCTTGTTTGGATCCATAATGGAGACGCTGACAGCAGCAGTAACAAATGCAAAAAAGATGCATTGCACTGCTGTTAGGAATTTCTCCAAAGTGCTGAAGAGCAGCAATGTATCCTGTTTCCATACCTTTTCAATCTATATGCAGAATAGATTATTTTGGAAGCTGGGTTTTATGAGTAGGGAAGTGGCATCAGGATTGGAGGAAGATTCATCAACAACCTACTTTATGCAGATTACACAACCTTGCTTGCTATAAGAGAAGAGGACCTGAGGTACTTGGTGCAGAAGGTCAAGGATTGTGGTCTTCAATATGGATTTCAGCTCAACATCAAGAAGACGAAGATTCTCACCATTTGTTTAATTGGCAGCATCATGATAGATGGAGAAGAGATTTTGGTTGTTAACAATTACAGCTTGCTCAGTTCCACAAGCAATCCTCTTAAAACCAGTAATTATCAATGAAGGAGTTTTTTCTTTCACTTTTCAAGGAGAAGAGAGAACTGGGGTGGGGGTGGGGTAGATGGGGAGAAAAGTGCAACAATGAATGAATGAATGAAAATCCAAAATCTCTGTAAATGTTTATTGAAATTAATAAAAAAGTTTAAAAAAACAGTAATTAGGAATCAAAAGACAAATTGCACTGGGAAAATCTGTTGTCAGCGGTTTCTCCAGAGTACTGAAAAACAATGATATCTGTCTAGAGACTAAGGTATGCTTGATCCAGGCCAATAACGAGTAATTGTGAAATCTCTGCACTGTCCCCCCCCCCACCAAGAATGATGTCCCTCTCCAAGGACTGGTCCCACCTTACAACATGTCCAAAGTATGTTAGATGGAGCCTCAGAATCCTTGCCTCCAAGGAGCTGCCCGGTTTAACCCTTTCCAGGATGAATCTGTTCATTTTCCTAGCAATCCATGGTCAGTGAGATGGACTAATACAATGGCTGCTGCAATGGGACCCAGTACATCAGAGATGATAAAAATAGCACAGGACAAGATATAGTTTAGATGTGTTGTTCACAGGGTCACTATGAGTCATACTCAGCTCGATGGAAAATAAAAGCTCTAGGTAATTTAAAGACTGCGTTGCAAGCTCTGGTTGCCTAGTGTAGGAAGCTGTACTACAATCCTAAAGGCATAAGATTCAGACTGAACAGCTGCTCCACAGAAGAAGGATGGGCAATCACCTCCCCTGTGATTAGCTGCCCCTCAAACCCTGCTGGAGTGTCATCTATGGGTCAGTTCTGACTCGATAGTGCACAGCAACAACCAAAAAGCCAACAATTTGTATCCACCAGTTAATTTTCAGGAGAATGAAGAGGTAATCTGCTTCCATACAGATTGGCAAACTTTGAGATCCTAAGGGTAGTTCTTCTCCGTCCCATAGGAGCAGCAATCAACTCATGGGTTGAGTTGTTTGGTGCTTTTTTTTCTTTTATTTGTTATCCTTTTATTGTTCTCTATTTTTTCTTTTAATGTGTTCAGCACTGGTCAACATTTTAAATGCAAATAATAAAAAAATTTATTCATGCTATTTGCTTTCATGGAGAAATCATTCCCACTGCTGTTGTTGTTATGTGCCATTGAGTCACTTGCAACTCTATCCTGTGCCAACCTCGCTGTCTCAAACACACTCACTCCCATCACTCCACTCACAGAATCGATCTAAAATAAAGAAAAAAGTGCAAAGAAAATCAACTATTTGCGATATTGGCATTACTTTGCAGATACAAGCTCTTATATTTTTTATTAAATATTATGTAAGAAGCATTTCTCTCACGATTAAGATTTTTCACTTTATTTATGATAAAATATTATCATTAATACAGCCAGAATGATTCTTAGAAGTAAGAATGAAAAAACTTTTTATTACATGCTTTGGACACTTTACTAGAATGATATCATTCTTGTTAGGGCTGGGGATTGGGGTGGTTAATCATAGTGGCACAATTTGATGGGTATGGCGGGTTAAGAAAATGGTAAAGATCCGGTGTGAAAAACTATGCTTGCAAACTTTGTAAATTAATCGATATAAAATAAATAAATATGTATTGGGCCAAATACAGAAGAAAAATACTTTGTTTTGGTGAAATTAAAAAAAGTAGAGAATCAACTAGAAAGAGAAAGAATCTCCAAAACATGGATTGACACCATGGCTAAACAATAGGTTAGAGCACAGCAGCAACTGTGAAGAATTTGCATGTATAGGCGATGTTTCATTTTGTTGTACATGATTGAAGTATGAGTCAGAACAAACTCATTGCACTTAATTGCAATAACAAATTTAACCCAATGGATAGCAACCGAAACGTATTCATGGAGCTCCTTCACTGAGCTTTTAACATTACTGGCATCTGAACACATATTGCACTACCAACCACTCAACTCTATACCTGGTCTAGATCATCAATGAAATGTTAAAGCAGTCATAAACACATAAACAAATGGTTCTTGCAGTCTTCCATTGTTGGTTTATAGGGGACATTCAACTCACAACCCATTCATTGATATTGAGTTGGAATTAATTACTGACTGGCCCCCCAATTGGTTTTCAAAGGCTGAAAATCACATGGGAGACTGCTCATCTTTCTCTTGAGGTACAGCTGGTGGATTTGAACCACATGCCTTTGGGTTCACCATGCAATGCCTTACCCACTAGGATTCCAGAGCCTCATCCACTAGGGTTCCAGAGGTCCCTAATAAGATACAACTGATTGTTAATGACTCTATGAATACATTTCATCTCATTTAAGAATAATTTGAATGTTGGCTATGATATGAGTACACTTCTCTCCACTGACAGACATCAATGCATCTAAAAAACAAGAGGCTTTTCAGAGAGCAAGGAAAGAAAAATGTGAGCAGACTTCATACTGAGCCCTAGTGGCTGCGGTTCTGTCTTGTTGCTTTCTCCTGCACATGACCCTTTCAGAAGATAATAGTTCTCAACTTTAGAGCTTTGAATACTACTGGGGCAAAACTCCACTTTTTATAAAATATTGCTTTTAAAATAATTAAATGTTCCCTGATAGATCTGAAGGGATGCTGGTAAAATGGACCCTGAAAACAGGAAACTGGGTAAAGCAACTTAACATGAAGTGTTTCAGAGATGAGGCATATTCATCTCTCAGCATTCAGCTTTGTAAAAATGATGTAGCACCATACTCTCTAGGGAAATCTTAGCAGTGCAGAGATAAAATTCTAACTGTTCAAGTGGTTAGAAGATAAGATTTCAAAGATATGTGGGTGCTGATGTGACTTTAAGATTATATATAACTGTCTTAAGAAATGAGACTTGACAGTAAAACTTCTTTTTAACAAATGTGAATGTTGCAACTGAATTTTTATGTTCTCCCATGTCATTCTTTATTCCAAAGCAAAGAGAAGACATTCTTTGGAGAGGAACATGAAAATCCACTTAAGAGTGAGAGCTATACACAATCTTCTTTGTCTAGACTTATTAAATGCCCTTCACTTTCAACATTGTGCCTGAGAGGTTTTATTGAAATATAGGTGAATGTTAAGTATGTCAGGTGGAGTTGTGACTGTTGATCTGTATTTCTTAAAGAGCAGAAGCAAGAAATAATGTCCTGAACTCTGAAATCAAAGGTTCTTTCTATCACATAGGCCATATGTCAAGGTTTCTCGTGAACACCACAAAAAAAGAAAGCAACAGTCCAGCTCAGAAGCCTTCATTAGGAAAAAGAAACCCTACAGAACTCATTAAAGAAAACAAAGGACAGTTTAAAAAAATGAGGCTCATCTCTGTTACAGGAACAAAGACCGTCAGACTGCATAGTAGCTACTGACAATCCATTGCAGAATAACAACCTTAAAGCTGCAGACCTTTTATTATGAAAGGTAAATATTCATGATGATGCAACATCAATGGTATAGTAGCCGATTCTAGTTGCTAATGATCCCTTAACTATTTTACACAGCTTGGCACAATAGGATTAGGCAATTAAAATTAAAAATTAAAAATGCAATTTTCTTAAAAATTTCAAATTCATTGCTGTTGAGTGAGAAACTGTTCATAATAGTTCACCCTGTAGTAGGTTTTGGAGCCTAAGTTTCAAAGAAGTTTGCTCATCTTTCTCCCAAGAAACAACTGGTGGATTAGAACTAGCAAAGAAGCATGGCAACTCCTTAAAGAGCTTCCGAATTAAAATTAAGAGAATTTGAAAAGTAGGTAAATGTTCTTGCTCATTACCTTGTGATATCACTAATATGCAGAAGTTAAATAACCCAAGAACAGGAATGAAATATCCAGGGATAAGCTGTGGGGAAGGAGCAAGTTTGAAAGATGAGATGAAATGTTACATGTGCTGAAGGTTGTACATTGTTAATTTACTTAAGGAATTCTTTGTATAGCATCAACTCCATTTAGAGCCCTAGGAGGTAGTTTGTTATATGATGGCCAAACAAAGGGTCAGCAGTTGGAATCCACTATTTTCTTTGGTGTACAAACATAAGAAGTCTTTTCCCATTAAAATTTATAGCCTCAAAAACCTATTGGAGAGTTGGCTTGGGTCAGAATTGGCTCAGTCACAGAGAATTTGGTTTCTGGTTATCACTATCTATATCTATTTCATTACTGACTTAGAGAAAGAAAGAATTCAGAGTGAGGCCTATAATAGAAGCTTTATCAGGTGCCAGGCAAAATCCAAACTCTGGAGAATGAAGAGTTCAATAAAAGAAACAGACAACTAGATACACATCACACACACAGATTCAAAATCCTGAAAGTATGTAGTTCAAGTCCACTAGCTGCTCTGTGGGAGAAGGAGGAGCAATCTCTTCCCATGCAATTAACTGCTTCAGAACATCCAAAGGAGGGTCAGCTATGCTGACTCGACAGTACACAATATCTTCAGATATATACAGATACACATAATGAGCAAATAAAAGAGTTGCTAGGTGAAAGGGTGTTCTGATGAGAGCAAGTGGAAGACTAGAATAAAAACTGAGAGCTCTTAGTATCAAAGCAAAAGATAAACGATGTGCCCACAGAATGGTCATCACCACTCATCTGTCTCTTTGACATACTGTGGCCTTTTGTGTGTTGTTATGATCCTGGAAGCTATGGTTTTTCAAATGCCATGCTTGACGGATTTCAGGAGAGCTTCCAGACTAAGACACATTAGAAAGAAAGACTTGATGATCTACTTCTGAAAATTATCCATGAAAACTCAAAAGATCATAACAGGATATTTTCTCATGGAATTCAAACATACCAATGATTGTGAAAATGGTGCAGGGTAGATGGCATTTTGTTCTCCACCCATTGCAGTCAACTGAGCAGCAGATAACAATGGAAATAACTATGTAGTGAAAGAGAGGAAGATCCTCAACGAGATGGATTGATGCTGTGACCGTAGGAAAATGGGCTTGAGCATATCAGAGATCGTGAGGATGGTACAGCATCGGGTAATGTTCCAACCTGTTATTCATAGAGCTGCTTTGAGTCATAGTCATATCCACAGCACCTACCAGCAACAACACATGTAGTGAAATGCACCAGTTAATAAGGAGAAGAACATTGACTAAAAATGAGCTGAGGAACTGGGGCAGGGCGGGGACGTTTATATTTGAAAAAGTAGTCACGAATCATTGATTGTATTCCTTACTCCATTGCTGATCTCAACGGATTTGAGGCTAATGAGGAACTGAGTTTCCTCATCCTTAAAATGCAAAACAAATACCTGCCAAAACTATTTGGCAGAAGTGTGTGAGAATCCAATGAGATGCTGACAACACATGACTGCCAAATATTAAAAAGGCAAGACCTCTGTATGATTATTATTTTATTAAAAGATGGCAGGGATGCAAGACTCTGTAGATTCAATACACAGAAACACTAAGGTCAAGGAAGTCATGGATCTAGAAATAGTTTTAGATACAGATTTCTTTCTGAAAGTTTTAAGCTGTATTTGTTCAAATAAAAAATAAATTCTTAAATGTATTTGTTTAATTATATAACTGTTTTCTTTTTTTAATGCTTTCTCCAAACTGGACTGAGTTGAAATCATTTCCTTGTGGCCTCAAGAATTAGCTAAGTGTGAAACTGAGGAAGGAGGGGTGGGGGCAAGTATCTTATGGTTTTCTCCCTCACAAACTACTTAAACATTCTAAATCATCAGCTCTGCTTGGAAAACAATGTGTTCTTTGTTCTGAACCTTTGACTAATGAGCAGGAACTTCTGCTTTCTAGGTCAGCCTGGACTTCCCTTATATAAATGGAAACTCCCAGACTCTTCCTGTCTCAATGTTCCATTTAGAAAAACAGGAATCAAACTTGACTTCAGAGGGTAGTGACCATGTGATCACTGTGCCAGGCTCCACAAACAACCACACACTGCAAGGAAGGTCCCAATCACACCAAGGTGACCCAGTCGCAGGCTTTCTAGTGTTTATCAGCACAGAAAAAATAAGTCATGAGTGCTTGACCAGTGTGACCTTTCTAAAATTTAATCTCATCACATTCCCAACTTTCTTAATCATCCTTCGATGATTCCCCATCATCTTTAAAATAAATTTCAAGATCCTTGTATTACGTAAAACATACTGCTCCCTACTTCAGCTTTCTCTTACTTCATTCTCACCCTGTCACTCTCGCCAAATCCTGATTTCTTATTTTTTCAAACTACTTGTTGCTTTAAGGGCAAATTCTTCCTTCATATATACATAATTTTTTAAGATATATTGTCTCTCTATTTCTTCCACATCCACACCATCTCACATTCTACATACAGTGGCCAAAGAAGCAGATAAAGCAGGACCTCTCCCAAAAACCTTGTACGAGCCCTGATGCCCTTAAATGAAACGTGAGGATTCAGTGGAAGAATTCTCACCTTCTATGCTGTGCAGGACACTGAGACTCAATTCTTGGCTGATGTACCCCGTGCACAGCCACCACCTCTTCTTTAGTGAAACTTGTGTGTTGTTCTGATGCTAAGCAAGTCTCAGTGGAGTTTCTACACTAACACTGACTAGAGGAAAATTTGACAATCTGCTTACTAATCAGAATGGTCCTATCATGCATTTCATTCTGCTAGTGAAGAGTGGTCAAGTAAATGGTAGCTGACAGGAAAGTTATAAAAAAAATCCTTTACACAGACATTCTGGGCTAAGTCTAGGCTCTCTGAACTCACAAGGCCTCCTGAAATGACCTCCATGAAGTCCTGACCACATCATCTCGTGTGATGGGTTTCTTTCTCTGTCTCCTGCTCTCCAAAACTGAACTCTGTGAGAACCAAGACTCCTTTTTGGCCATCTTTGGGTACCCGACTCCTGATGCAGTATCTAGACCAAGGTAACCTTTAACAGTTTTGACACTCAACTCAATTCACTACCATGGAGTCAGAACTAAATCACAATTGACTTTCCACTGGGTTTCAAAGGCCATAAAAATTATGAAGAAGACCTTTTGCCCATGTAACTGCTAGAGAAGAGCAGCCTTTGAGTGAGCAGGGCCACTCCCTACAGAGTAGGTCATCAGAGATACTTCAATAATTCTGAAGGATGAGTAATGAATTGCTCTTCTGAGGTTGTTCAGAAGTCTCCATCTTCAGTTTGACATATGATTAACTGGAAAAGTCATAGGCTATAATCATGATGCCTTTGAGCTGTGGTGCTGGAGAAGAGTTTTGAATACACCATGGACTGCTAGGAGAACAAACAGCTTTGTCCTGGAGAGGGTGAAGCTGGAATGCTCCTTGGAGAAAAGGATTCTGAAGCTTCGTCTGACATACTTTGGGCATGTTGCAAGGAGGGACTGGTCCTTGGAGAGGGACATCATGTTTGGGAGAGAGGAGGGAAGGCACAGAAGAGGAAAACCCTCGATGAGATGGATCGATTCTATGAGGGGAGTGGTGAGAATAAATGTGTTTGAGACAGCGAGGTTGGCACAGGATAGAACGGTGTTTAGGGCTTTTCTACATAGGGTCGCTATGAGTCGCAAGCGACTCCATCGAAGGCACATGACAACAACAAGAGCATGAATTCCAGAATACTTGGAAACAACAACATCAGTCTAGAGACTAAGGTGTACCTGATCCAGGCCATGGTCTTCACAATTACTTGCTATGCATCAGAGAGTTGAATAATGACTAAGGATATAGAAGAGGAATTGATGTCCTTGAATTGTGGTGCTGGAGAAGAGTCTTAAACACATGTCTGTCTTGTAGATGGTGAAACCAAGTTTCTCCTTGGAGGCTAGGTTTTTGAAACTCTGTCTCATACTTTGGGCTTGTGGCCAGGAGGGGACCATTCCTTGGAGAAGGACATCATGCTCGGAAGGGTCGAGGAACAGTGCAGAAGAGGAAAACCCTGGAAGAGGTGGATTGATACATTAATGAGGCAATGAGGGTAGGTATATTCCAGTCAGTGAGACTGGCTCAGGACAGAGCAGGCTTCAAAGCTATTGTACATAGGGTCACTATGTTTTGCAAGTGATTTGATGAAACATAACAACAACAACGAAATGAATGCCCACTGAAAAGCAGCATAGTAATCAGGAAGAACTAAGCTATTAAGCTCTTACAAAGAATATTTAAAAACAAGTTCAAATGTATTGTATTAGGGAGTATTTACAAAAATGTATGCTATTCCTCTGTAAGAGTTATTTTATTCTCAAAAAAAAAAAAAGAAAGAAATCTGGACAAAATATCTACTTTACTGGTTTACTGAATTGTGCTGCTCACCTGAATATCAGCAGTTTGAAACCATCAGCTTCTCTAAAGGAGAAATATTGGCATCACCTTCTATAAAGATTTAAACATTCAGAAACAAACCAAAAAAAGGTAGACAGGAGTTGGAATAAACTCAGCAATGGTATATTTTTTTTTTCATTTGTTTAGTGCATATTTTTAGAAGTATTTACCAAAAAGCAAAGTCACTGTCATTCAGTCTGACTCTTGACTTTTTTGGTGACCCTTCATGAGTTTTCCCAGGCTGTAATTTTAATCCCAGATGATTATTTTAAGAATTTTTTCGTTCTATCAAATAGGTCTAGGATTTGTGATCTAGTGTTTATCAAATTGTGAGAATGTCTAGGTTATCCTCAAAGTTCCCTGAAAAATTACTATTTTGTTACATGAGATCCTGAAACAATAATAAATGCAAAGCTGACATCACCTGCGCTGCCAGCCACACCATCACCCAGCAACGCATAGTGCCACTCGATGGGACTTGAAAAGAAAGTAAAAATTACACGGTGTATTTCTCTTGCTTTCTAATAAGAAGAGGCAGTATATGTTAGAAAACAGTGAATAACTTGAGATCTGTGATGATTTTAAACGGAAGTTTGTGGGGAGCCTTGCAGTTTATTATCTAAGCGGTCTTGACACACAGAATTCCTAGAACGAGACTACCTTAATTCAGCATGACAGCTCTATGACAATAAAGCAGTGTTCTAAAAATAAGTCATAAATAACGCACCCTCCACACTGGGCATGAAAGTGTCCAATGCTTAAATGCTGCCCAAAGTGTGTCCTTTGGCTTCATTCACATTGCAGTACAACCTACCAGGAAAGCTTTAGCAGTGCTGCTAAATGGAAGATCACAGAGGGTACTTAGTTTTCTTTTTTTACACTCTTGGCTCTTTCATAAACACAATTTACCTCTCCCAAGATACTCACCGGCTTAGAGTCAATTCCAATTTAATGGAAACTCTCCAGTAGGATTGTGAGGCTGTAAATCCTTAAGGGAGTAGCCTGATCATCTTCCGCCAACAGAGGAGATTAAATTTACCAACCTTTTGGATAGCAGCCTGAAACCTTACATCACCAGGGTTCCTTTTTCTTTAGATAGATACTGCAAAATATCTTAAAGCACTTTTTCTGAAAATATCATTTAAAAAAATCACCTGACCTTTGTAATTATTTGAGACTTCTAACAACGATAATTAGACAAAAAAAATGCACTAAAATAATCAGTCATGTTTACATGCATATGATTGCAAAACAAGAAAATCTGGTAAGTATTGGTTTGCATTATTTATTTTCTTTTCAAAAACATACAACTGTATTAAAATGATGCACAATATTTCCTAATATAAAAATATTATCTGTTATATTGTGATTCTTAAAATAATTACATAGAAATATTGTCATAATGGTCACTAGAATCAAAGGTCATCATGCTAAAATTTGCATATTTTCCAACCATTCTGTGGTTATAGCAAACTATATTTAAGAGACTGTGTGTGTTTAGAGAAAAGTTTGGTTGTTGTTATGTGTTGTTGAGTCGATCGTGACTCATAGTGACCTTATGTACAATAGCTCTGATTCTTGCCGTATCCTGAGCCAATATCTTTGTCTCTAACACACTTTACCCCATTTCCCCTGTTACGGTGTCAATTCTTCTCCTCCAAGGTCTTCCTCTCTTACACTGTTCCTTCATCCTTCCAAACAGATGTCCTACTCCAAGGACTGGACCCTCCTGGATACATGCCCAAAGTATGTCAGACGAAACTTCAAAATCCTTGCCTCCATGGAGCAGCTTTGTTTCACCCTCTCCAGGATAGACATGTTTCTTTTCTTGACTGTCCATAGTATATTTTGAATACTCTTCTCTAGCACCGCAACCCAGAAACATCAGTTCTTTTTCCATCATTCTTAGTCACTGCCCAGCTCTCTTACGCATAGCAAGTAATTGCTAAGACTGTGACTTGGATCAGGTGTACTTTAGTCTCTAAACTGACATCATTGCTCTTTAGCACTTTGGAGAGGTCTCTGACTGCAGATTTTCCCAATTCAATTCATGTTTTGAGTTCCTGACTGCTGACACTAAGAGTATTTGTTGATTGTGGATCCAAGCAAGCTGAAGTTGTTAAGAATCTCAATCACTTCTCCATCTGTCATAATGCTGTCAATTTACCCAGCAGTGAGAATTTTAGCTTTATTGGTGTAGAGCTTCAATCCATATTGAAGAATGCAGTCCTGCATCTTCAGTAGCAAATGCCTCAGGCCTCCTTAGTTCAGTAATCAAAGTTATATAATTTGCTTTTAATATCAGACAAAGCTGGATACGAATTCTGATTTTAGTACTAAGTATAGTCTTGAACAAATGATATAATCTCATTGTGTCTCAGGATTCTAATATTTTAATATCATTATCTGCCATGCAAGTCTCTTAAGAGACATAGTAGACACAAGACATCAACTGCATTGTGTTTAACATACTATCTTAGACATACTGACAGCTTCTTTACAGAAGAATTCTAAGAAATGAGGAAGATGGTTTTATTTTGGCAAAGACTATTTTAAGTGGCCCTTGATAGTTAAATTTTAATTAACTTTTTCATTCACTGTATAGATACACATAGAATGGCAATCTCCTCCTGTAATGATTACTAAGTGGACACTGCAAACACTGCACCAAAAAGTGACAAGTTGCCTTTTTCCAAATATATATTTTATTTTTGTCTAAGATATTCTTGGTGTAAATCTTGTCAGAAATGTATACACTGCAAAGTCATTAAGTTCACTCATATATATGTCTATTTGTACCCCTCTAGAGTTCATCAAGTTTAATATAACCAAGATCTGACCCAGTCTAACCTGAGTTAGCAGTTCTGTGCTAACCAGAACACAGATCAGTTTCTCCAACTTTAAAAATACGAAAGAAGCTTTATAATTCTTAACTTTCATCTTTACACTGAGTCAACAGAAATCTTCACTTGGGATGGTAGGGACATAATAAAACTATTAAAAAGTCTAGAATTTTTTTCATCTTTTGCATATCTCTTAGAGTTTCCATATATATCTGTTGGGTATTCAGAAAATCTGTATGACTTTGAGAGACATAGTTAATTATTCTAGGCTTCAATTTCCACAGCTGTAAAATAACCATCGTAGAATATTCTTTCCATGAAGATTTTGTAAAGAATTAATAAGATAATGCAAGCACACCACTCACAATAGTACATGGTATATAGAATAATTTAATAACTCATAGCTCTGGAGTTATCATGTCCATGAACAAAAAGACTCCATAGTGTCTATCTATACTAAATATCAGTACATAATACATAATGTCACTCTATTACATAAATACATTACTAAGTTACAGTGATGAAGAAGGAAGACATATACCAAGGACCCTCGAAGGACTGGTTAAAAACATGGCTTGCTAAAAAGAAAACCTGGCCCATTGTAGAGCATGGTTTTTAATCCTTGGCACATAATTAATTCATATGATACTCAGCAGTTTTCTTACTTTTCTTTAGAAAATATTTTCATTGCATAAGATTCTTGGAAAGATTGAAATAATCCAACTGTCTAGATTCAACACAGAAAATAAGTATTCTTAGTATTCACATTGCCTTTAAGTCAGAACCAACTCCTAGCTGACTCTCCACTGGGTTTTAAGAGGCTGCAAATTGCAAAGGAGGAGACTGCCTATCTTACTCCCCAGAAGCAGCTGGTTAATTCTAATCTAGAGCCTTTGGGTTGACAGTATAACACTTTACCCATTAGGAGTAAAATAGAGTTCTCTATTGTTTGTACTAGATTTGTATTATTGTTATTAAACACTAATAAAAAATAAAAATACAGAATTCTAAGGTTAATAACTTAAAGAATTTACTAGGTACCAATCCTCCAAAGCAGTCTTTATAATTCTATTGCTAGATAAACCAGATCATTGTGGAAACATATAAAGTAAGATGTATCTCTACTCCTACAAGATGTCCAAATCAAAAGTCTTTCAAATTATGCTATCCTGTGGTTCCAACAAGAAGAACTAGTGTAGTGGTTTAATCTCTAGACAAGTAACTGGAAAATCAATAGTTCAAATTCATCAGGCAATCCATAGGGGGGGAAATGTAGTAGTGTACTTCATATAAAGACTCAGACTTAGAAACCTCATGGACAATTCAGTCATAGTCATTCTATCATTGTTGTTCTGGTTATTTGCCTTCAAGTCAATTACCACTCGTTGCGATTCTATGAACAATGATTCTGAATCTTGTCTTATCCTGAGCCAATCTCACCATCTCTGGTCACCATAAATCAAAAATCAAGTTGAAGATATTTAATTTCTTTTCTTCTGGGGGTTTCTATGATTTCAATGAATCATATTGATGATCCTTATAGAATTAAGTCTTAAAAATTTTATCGTTTGCATTACAAGGAACTTTGCAATAACTTTCTTAATTACATAAAGCACTTTGTAAGATCATCTAAAAGAAAGCCCAACTTGAATTTAGGATTGAAAATAGTACTTGTTCTGAGTATGAGAAGCTAAAGGCAAAAATAGTTTTGCTGTTTGGAGACATTAGAGCAGATCAAGAATGTATTTCTGCCTTTCTTAAAAAATATTTGTTGAATACCTACAATGTGTGATAATCTTCACTAGGATCTATAAACAGAGTGATAAACAAGACAATCAACATCCCTGTTCTGCTATAATAAGAACTAGTGGAAAGGAACAGATGACTAATCAAGTAATTACAATACAAAGTGTTGATACAAAATGAGCTAGAACTCGGTTCCGAGTAAACAATAATATAGGTTACTTCTTAGGTGGAAAAACAAAACAAAACAACAAAAAAACACACAAACAAACCCCCTGTCACTGAGTTGAATCCAACTCATGTGGCTCTTTATAAACTTTCCAAGGCTATACACTTTTACCAAAAGAAAATAACTTTTCCCATGGTATGGCTGGTAGATTTGAACCTCTATCCTTTAGGTTAATAAATTATCATTGTATGTGCTGCACTATCAATGAGACTCAAACAAAGTGAACCTTGACCTAGAGAAGAGTACAAGGGATCTAGAAGAGAAGATACACTTTGGTGGAAACTAAGGGAATAAAACAACAAGTTGGAAAAAAACTAAATATAAATGAATGACAACCTTAGGCTCTATATTTATAATTCACCATGACAAAAGAGGGCCTATTTTCATATTTTACAAACTTTAAATTTCCAAATAATAATTGTTACATATAATGTTCATAACTATATACAAATTATTCCATAGATTTCCGAAGGAAATAGATTTTCCGAGTGGTACAGTTGATTTAATAAGTTCTAACACAAAAGACGAAGATTCAAGTTCAAATAGCAACATCTTTGAATAAAATAGAGATTGATTTCTACAAAGATAGCTATTAAAAACTCTGTGTAGCAATATTTCTACTCTGACATACTCTGGGTTGCTATGAGTTGGAGTCAACTTAAGGACACCTTTTTTAAAGGGAAGTGGCCTAAGCCATAGTCTTTGCAATTACTTATTACGATTTAAAGTGTTGCACAATGACTAAGGATGACAGAAGAAAATCAATGCCTTAGAATTGTGGTGCTGGAGAAGAGTCTTGAATGGACTGTCAAGAAAACAAATACGTCTGTCTTGGGGAGAAATCAATTCTCTCCTTGGAGGCTAGAATTTTGAAGCTCCATCTCACATATGTTGGGCACGTAGCCAGGAAAGACCAGTCCTTGGAGAAGGCCATCATGCTTGGATGGATTGAGGGACAGCGCAGGAAAGAAAGACACCAGATGAGATGAACAGATACAGTGACTGGAATAACAGGGGTTGGTGTGTCCAAATTAGTGATACTGGCTCAGGAGAGAGTAAGGTTCAGAGCTGCTGTACATAGGATTGCTGTGGGTCACAAGTGACTCAATGGCACATAATAAGAACAAACAACAAGTAGCCTGATACTGCGGTATACAGATGACAAAGCCCTGCTTGCTGAAAGTGAGGAGGACTTGAATCATTTGTTGTAGAAAATCAAGGAATGCAGCCTTTGTTATGGATCCCATCTCAATGTCAAGAAAGCAAGGATTCTTATCACTGAACTGATAAGAAGCACTTGACAGATGGAGATGAAATTGAAACTATCAACAGCTTCATCTTACTTGGATCCACAATTAAGAACCTTGGTACCAGCAGTCAGAAAATAAGGAGATGCATTGCACTGGAAAAAATATTGTACTTAGGGACCTCTCCAAACTATTGAGGTGTAACAATGTCAGTTTGAGGACTGAAGTGTGTCTGATTCAGGTTATACTCTTTCTGATTATTTGCTATGCATCTGAGAGATGGACAATGAATAAGGATGACAGGAAAAGAATTGATGCCTATGAGCTGTGGTGTTGAAGAAGAGTACTGAACATCCCATGGATGACCAAGAGAACAAACAGATAAATCTTGGCGAGGGTGCAGCCAGAGTGTTCTCTGGAGGAAAAAATGATACGGTTTTTTCTCATATAGTTTGAGCATGTTGTTAGGAGGTGCTATTTTTTGGAGAAGGATATGAAGCTGGGGAAAGTGGGTGGAAGACCATCAACCAGGTGGATTGACACAGTGACTGTGGCAATGGGCTCTTGTGTGTCAGGAAGTGTGAAGATGGCACAAGATAGAACAGGGTTCAGATCTTTTGTTCATAGGCTTACTATAAGTTGTACTCGATTTAATGACACCTAACAACAACAAGAAGTAGCTAAAATGAAGATGGTATCAAATAAAAGCAAAGAATGATCTAATATTACTTAAGGGATAATATCAGAGATATAACTTATTTGTTCAAATTGAGAGTCATATTAGCATACTATATATTGCTGGTCTCCTCCTATCATTTCCAAGTAGAGAGAGGAACTCATTGGCCTGACTAGTCTTAAAAAGCATTAGTGCACTATTGCCAACAGAAAAGAGGGTACCTGTTCATCTATAGCATGAGATGGCAGTAAGAATACACCAAATACCATCAATGGATCAAATATATGTGAGATACAAGGTTTTGAATAAATTCATATTTTATGCTTTTCTACAATTTTCTCAAAATCAGAAGTACAAGTATGCTGGTTTGTCAGTCCTTCCTTTGCTAGGCAAATTTGTGAAAAAAGGGATAGGGCTAAAAACTTCAAAGTCTACATACAAAAGCTAAAATTTGTCCTTTGTGTCCAGAAAGAAAGTCTTTTTTTAAAGAAAAAATATAGTAACAGAAAAATTATAGCCAAAAAATCAAATCAAAAGTCTTAAGCATGACTAAAATACTTCAAATTGTGTCTGAAGGTGAAGTGAGGGTGTTAACAAGGAAGAAACAGGATCTTGAAATGACATGATGAGCTATCAATAGGTAATTAGGAAGTTGGAAGCATCAAACCTCTTAAACCCGCTGAAATTTTTCTTTTAATGAAAACATCCCTTCTACTCCCATATGAAGCTCTGGTGTCCTAGTGGAAAGAAGTTACAATGCAATTCCCAAAGCATACCATTCAAATCCACCAGCTGCTCCACGGAGAAAGATTGGCTATCTCCTCCAGTGTGATTTACTGCCTCTGAAAACTCACTAAAGGGCCATCCAACCCAATGGCACACAATAACAAAGAACAGTATTCCCATCTAAAGACATTATTCAACCTTTGCTTGCTAAGCCACTTGACCCAGTATAACTAGTATCCCTTAAGCATCCACCTGATGAGATTAGTCCAGATATATCTGATGATGCTTTATCTGAAACATCCTGGGACATTTCCTTACAACAAATTGTTGAACGTCCTCAGGACTTGTCTTTACCACTCACTCTTTTCTTTTTCTTTCTAGACCTATAAAGTTAAGTCTCATAAAGCCTCCAAAAGAGGTGAAACACAAAGCACAATTCAGGAGGGCAAACCATTACACTCCAAAATAAGTGCTTAATTTTTTTTTAAAATAAGTACAAACTGAAACCTGAGAAATATGTGTGAGAATGGCTATTATGGGTGTGAAAAAATGGTACAAATAACATAAAGATGAATCAGTCTGACTTTACTGTTATGGGTCTACTAAGCATAGATTCTTCATTCTATGTTTCAGCTTGAAGTGTTAGAAAAGGATCTAAAAATTATTTGGCTGATTTCCAGAAGCATGGATTAAATTGTGGCTTACTAAACTTACACTAAATCACTTTGAAATGCCAGATTTGCCTTTGTATATGATGGTAAAATGTATCCAAAAGCATAGGGAAGTTAGGATGTTAGTGTGTATTTATCAGATTGGATGCACTGACCTAGCCACAGAGGACAAAACTTTGATTAAAATCATGAGGGGAAAAATTCTAAAGTATGCTGTTGTTGTTTTTATGTGTCGTCAAGTCGTTTGTGACTCATAGCGACCCTTTGTACAACAGCCCTAAACCCTGCTCTATCTTCTGCCAATAGCACTGCCTCTGACACACCCATCCCAATTACCCCAGTCACTGAATCAATCCACCTCATAGAGGGTCTTCCCCTCCTGCGCTGTCCCTCTACTCTACCCAGTATGATGTCCCTCTCTAAAGACCTGTCTCTCCTTACAACATGTCCAAAGTACGTCAGGCGAAGCCCCAGAATCCTTGCCTCCAAGGAGCAGCCTGATTTAACCCTCTCTAGGATGAATCTATTTGTTTTCTTGGCAGTCCATGGTACATTCAATACTCTTCTCCAGCACCACAGCTCAAAGGCGTCAATTCTCCTTCTATCCTCCCTAGTCATTGTCCAACTCTCTGATGCATAACAAGTGATTGCAAGAACCATGGCCTGTATCAGGCGGACCTTAGTCTCCAGAGAGACACCGTTGCTCTTGAGTACTTTAGAGAGTTCCCTAACCACAGATTTTACCATTGCAAAACATTTTTTTATTTCCTGGCTGCTGGTGCCAAGAGTGTTGACCATGGAGCCGAGCAAACTAAAGCTGTGAACAATCTCAATCTCTTCGCTATCCATCCTGATGCTACCGATTGGTCCACTGGTGAGAATCTTTGTCTTCTTGACACTGAGCCTCAGTGCATACTAAAGGCTTCAGTCCTTGACCTTCTGCAGTACGTACATGAGGTCCTCCTCAGTTTCAGCGAGCAGGGTTGTGTCATCTGCATAACGCAGATTGTTGATAGATCATCCACTAATCCTGATGCCACAATTCTCCTCAAAGGCCCAGCCTCTTGGATAATCTGCTCTGCGTGCAGGTTGAAAAGGTATGGAGATAGGACACATCCCTGGCGTACACCCTTCCCAATTTTTAACCAGGCAGTGTTGCCCTGCTCTGTTCTGACGATTGCCTCTTGGTCCAAGTAGAATCCTTAAAATCTCCTATGATTACTATTATCTCTAAATTTGCTTTCTTTTAATCATGCTTTCCTTTTACCATGTATGCAAAATTTGCCATTACTCGTGGTACTAGGTATATTGTAGTGAATGTTAGATGGTTCTTAGCTGAAAGTAGGGAATATCAGAGGAATGTCTATCTGTGTTTCATTGATTATGCAAAGGCGTTTGACTGTGTGGAGCATAACAAACTGTGTCTGACTCTGAGAAGAATGGGAATCCCAGAACATTCGATCATGCTAATACGAAACCTACACTTGGACCAAAAGGCAGTCGTCAGAACAGAGCAAGGAAACAACACTGAATGGTTCAAAATTGGGAAGGGCGTACAACAGGGATGTGTCCTGTCTCTATACCCTTTCAACCTGTATGCTGAACAGATTATCCGGGAGGCTGGGTTCTATGACCAGGAATCTGGCATCAGGATTTGTGGAAGATCTATCAACAATCTGTGTTGTGCAGATGATACAACCCTGCTTGCTGAAACTGAAGTGCTTGCTGCAGAGGGTCAAGAACTGCAACATTCAACATGGATTGAGGTTCAATGTCAAGAAGACAAAGATTCTCACCACTGGACCAATTGACAACATCAGGATGGATGGTGAAGAGTTTGAGATTGTTCACAACTTTAGTTTGCTTGGCACCACAGTCAACACTCTTGGCACCAGCAACCAGGAAATTAAAAGATGTATTGCAATGGGAGAGTCTGCTGTTAGGGCCTCCCAAAGTACTGAAGAGGAATGATGTCTCTCTGGAGACTAAGGTGCATCTGATACAGGTTGTGTTCTTTGCAATCACTTGCTATGCATCAGAGAGTTGGACAATCGTAGGGAGAATAGAAGGAGAATTGATGCCTTTGAGCTGTGGTGCTGGAGAAGAGGATTGAATGTACCATGGACCGCTAAGAAAACAAAAAGATTCATCCTGGAAAGGGTTAAACCAGGTGGTTCCTTGGAGGCAAGAATTCTGAGGCTTATCCGACATACTTTGGATATATTGTAAGGAAGGACCGGTCCTTAGAGAGGGACATCATTCTTGGGAGGGTGGACGGACAGTGCAGGAGGGGAAGGCCCTCTATGAGGTGGATTGATTCAGTGACTGGGGTAATCGGGATGGGTGTGTTGGAGAGAGTGTGTTTGGCACACTACAGAGCAGAGTTTAGGGCTGTTGTACATAGGGTCGCTATGAGTCGTATGTGACTTGACGGCACATAACAACAACTACAATTATATTTCTTCTGCATCTCTCTGTGACTTTATACTATTTAACTTTGTTCCAGTCTTTCAAAAAGAGATCAATGGTGTTTTGTTTTATTTTGGTTTTATGGGAGTGACTATTTAGGGGGAAAAGAAATAATCATAATTTTTAGAGATTACTGGAAAGTGGCTGAATTGTACTTCATTTGAGGCAATCCAAAATGTTACAGACACCCATCACCTAAGAGAAAGAGCATAGGGAAGTCAGATTCATGATACATCTTAGTTCAGATCTGTCCCACAATGGGCCAGTAGGTCCCAAATGCCATCCTATAGTGATCCTAACTGATGTATAATGCATAACTTGAGCAAACATATAGCATAAAGAATATTATAGAAGGAGAAGTAAGCAGAACTGCTCTCTATTGGAAAGAGTAAGCCAAAACAACACTTCACTCCAGCAAGGATTACATATATTATTGACACCATTAAGGTCTTGAAGAAATCAGGTGTGATGTTTCTTATCCTATTGTCTTTTAACCTGCTTATTTAGCCTGTGCAAAAAACATATGGGTCTTATAGAATGATTGTTGTTGTTGTTGTTATGTGCTGTCGAGTCACTTGCAACACATAGCAACACTATATACAACAACCCTAAATCCTGCTTTATCTCTTGCCAACCTTCCTGTCTCTGACACACCTATCGCCATTACCCCAGTGATGGAATAAATACATCTCATCGAGGGTCTTCATCTCCTGTGCTGTCCCTCCATCCTTCAAAGCATGAAGTCCCTCTCCAAGGACTGATCTCGCCTTGCAACATGTCCAAAATATGTCAGACGGAGCTTCACTATCCTTGCCACCAAGGAGCAGCCGGGCTTCATTCACCCTCTCCAGGAAGAACTTAGTTGTTCTCCTAGTAGTCCATGGTATATTCAATACTCTTCTCCAGAACCAAAGCTCAAAGGCATCAACTCTCGTTCTGTAATCTCTAGTCATTGTCCAGCTTTCTGATGCACAGCAAGTAATGGCAAAGACCATTGCCTTTATCAGGTGCATCTTAGTGTCCAGACTGAAATTGTTACACCACAGTACCTTGGAGAGGTCTCTAACAGCAGACTTTTCCAATGCAATTCGTCTTTTAATTTCCTGGCTGCTGGACAGTGAATTATATAACTAACAATATGGTGACTTCAAATACAGCTGCTGCTCCAGATGTAATTTCATAGTTTAAGTAAATTAACACATCTAGTATCTCTCATGGAGTTACTTCTCTGGCCAATGTTTTTCCTCGATTCTGGTTTCAAAGAAATACCAGAAACAATGCTCCTTCAGTGCCAAAGCTAGCAATACACATGTACTGTCCTACATCAGATATATGTCAACTCTCCAGACCTATAGCATAATTTCATCCATAGGGATCTTCATCAACTTTATCTTCCAAAACATCTCTCTGCTTCATTACATTAATGTATTATGCTGAATGAACCTAGTAAAGAAGTATCAATTACCCTAGACTTATTGAGGATATTTGCTATAGTGTGGGATTATTAGTATGACGAAACTTCAGACATCTCCCGCTTCAGTGACATTTTGAAGCATCACATGATATGGATTACATGAAGATAATCTTTCTATACTATCATATCATGTTGTTAAAGTTCATGGGAAGAAATAGCAATCTAATTCTGACTTCAGGAATGAAAGGTTGGTTCTCCACACTAAGCAAAGAACCATAACCAATAACCAGCTGAAGGCAAAGGGGATATGGAATGGGCAGTGGAAGATAGCAGTTCTAAATATGAGCTATGACCTATAATCAGTTGCAGAAATGATGACTATAACGCCTTTTGTCGTGTGTGTGGGGTGTGTGTGTGTGTATGTATGAGAGCGAGAGAGAGAAAGAGAGAGAGAGAGAATACACACACAGGAAAATTAAGCTTGTTTTCTTTTCTCTCTTATTCTGTTTGTTACTATAAATGACATAAACATTGCTAGTGCCTTTTTAGTTGCATGTATGTTAATTATATCATGTAGGTGCTAGTATGGCTTTATAATTTTCTTTATTTAGAAATTATCTATGATTTAAGGAGGTAAGTACAGGTGCTAACCTGAGGAAAAGTGAACATTGATGGTTGTGATGATTTGTCAAGTGGGCTAAGCGCTGATTCTCAATGGTTGCACAGATGTTATGTAATCATTATTCATTGTATGATTTTATATAAAAAGCCTATCAGTTAAAAAAATTTATTTAGGAATGTGGCCTCAATCCAATATATGTGAGTATTCTGACAAAATCTGTCCTTTACTTACTGGATTTTACACATGATTATTTGACCTTTGGTTCTTGGGACCTGAGCCAGCAGCTTGCCATGTGACCTGCCAATTTTTAGTGCATAAGTCTTGGCAAGCATGTGAGCAATGTGAACCATTTACTTAGAAATAAATCTATCTCTCACTCTCAGTCTCTCTGTCTTTCAATACATGTGCACACAAACAAACACACACTACATTTACTTCTCTGGAGAACTTCACCCAAGACATAGCACTACTGCTTAGTATTGAAGTGAGAATTATTGGAAATAGATCTTAAGACATACACAAACTTCATGTAGGATTAGTGAGTACTGAATAAAAATTAGTTTACACAAACTTTAGGTTGAATGTTTAAGGAGCTACCTCTACTTTGTAGAGACAATAAGATGCATGTTAGGATCTGGGGTATCCAGATATGAATCAAAATAAGTGAGGAACACTAGATTCTTTTAAATGAATGGTACTTTAGGAAGTATCAATTCTAAAATAAAAATTTATTCCTCAAATACTAGTATACAATTTGCTCCTCATTACCATGAAAAGTTTTATTAGATCTTATCCAGAATCATGAGAATCTCCCTGTAACAGGTAAACATTTTTGGAACCAGAAAGGAGTACTTGGAGATTACCATCACTTTGGAGTTTAAATTAACCTCTTGGGCCAGTCTCTATGCACAGTAGTATTGGGATCCTTCAGCATTCAAATCCAGCCATTGCTAAATCCCACCTTATATAAAAACAAAGACATAAAAGAATATGGCATGAGCTTGGGAACTGCCATAAGCCAACCTTCTTGCCTTCAACTGTAGTATCTAGCTACATACCCTAAAACATGCCAAACATCTTATCATCCAAAAAGATTGAGTCTCAGAAATGATGCTCCAAAAACTGAAAATCATGACTTAAAGAAACCACATATTTTTTGTTTGTTAGTACATATATCCAACAAATAATCTCTCTATATATTTGCCCCATTCTCTTTATTTGAAAAATAAAAGGATTATAGTGCATAACAGTCCCTGAGTGGAATAAATTCTTAAGTTCATGGCTGTTAACTAGAAGACTGGCAGTCAAACACACCCAGAAGCACCTGGGAGGCAGGTCTGCAATCTTCTTCTGAAAGGCTAAAGCCTTGAAAACCCTGTGGAGTAATTCTGCTCTGCTACTATGGGGTTGCCATGGCTTGAAATAGATCTGAAGACAATCAGCAACTATCAACAACAGAAAATATTTTAACATCAAGATGTTGAACCAGACCTAACTTGGTCTCGCTCTACAGAGCCAAAAAAGCATGCATCTATTGAAGAAAGATAATCCACTTCTCCCTTACTTTTAAAAATCTTCAAAGAATAAAATTCAATTTCCTCCCATAGTAACCTATCCCTTAACATGCCTGCTTGTCAGCAAGTTCTGAGCCTCCACCCTGGCTTCCTCTCTTATTCATGTAAATTGCCATTGGCTTTAATTAGATTTGATAAGCCCCCGGGAAATGCAGTGAGGGAAACAGGGAGCAAAGATTATACAGTGTGGGCTTACTCTTGCATGTCCAGTACAGCATTTCCCTGGAACTCTCATATCCTCCAAAGCTGGGGAAATAATGAATGCCAAGCATATGGAAAGAGAGGCTGCTGCTGGGAATGGGAAACGTGGGTGGAGAAAATCACTTAGGAGAAGAATGAGGGAGAGGAGAAAAATCAACCCGAATCCCCAACAGCTGCAAATAAAAAAGTGTGTGAATTTTTTACCTTGGATGAACTCTGATTTTCTGCTCACCGATGGCAGTGTCCTATTGAGCCCCAGAATCCTATCCAGGTGGAAGGCGAACACTTCACTCATGTCTAAGGGCTGCTTGAGCAGCCCACAGGGGCTAGGGCCACAGCGGGGCACAGAGCCTTCGGTGCTCCCCTCCAGCACCAATAACCGTGCATTGCTTCGAGATGACAGCGGCTGAAGGCCTAAAACTGTACTGTCCGCCAACAGGCGCATGATTCGAATGTCTTCTTTGCTCAGCCACTCAGGGGAGCTCTCGCTATAGATTCTGATGTTGCTCTCCCTGGTCATCGGTACCTGGAAGTCTGGGCCCCCAGATCGCACACCAGGACCCCGCACCAACCTCCATGGTCGCTCCCCAACTTGTGCCAGTCTTCCTCTCTGGACATATCCAGGTGATTCAGCACCTGCTACTCTGGCAGCTTCCTGCTGCTGAAGGGATGACCTGGCAGCCAAAGATCCCTGCCCTGGGGCTGGGGATGCCACTGCATATTTCTTCCTGCGTTTTGGTTTCACTGTGCCACGGATGTTGGCGGGCTTGCTGCGTTTGGCACGCAAGGTAATGTACACCACATTAGGCTGCAGCGTGGTCCCATTGCCCTGAGATTCAGGAGGGGCCAGGGTACCATCCAGGGGTATTTCTGGGAAAGATGCATCTGCTGTGTCACGGCTCTGGTGTGGCCCCTTCTCTAGTGCTGGTTGATGCTGGGGAGGAGCTCGCCCCACCTGGCTCACCAGGAAGCCCAGGTAGATGGCACAGGCAGTGCCCAGCAGGAGGTTCCTCCGGGTCCGTGGACGCCTGTTGCTCCAGAGTTTACACACCCGTGGGATGCACAGGGAGCAGATGAACCAGTTTATGAGGTGTCCTGGCTTGTCTGGGCAGGTCATTTCTCCGAGGCATCCACATGTTGAACAGAGTTTAAAGCTTGCGGTTGACTCCTGCTAACATGATGCATGGTTTCCTGACTTCAGCTGTCCAGTCGGCTTTAGGGTCTAAGTGGTCTCCAGTGAGGAAAGGCAGAAATAAAGTGTAGGTGATAAAGCTGGAACAGTTTCAGACACTCACCACGACAAACCTTTAAAAATCCTATCAGCCTCCTTATGGAGAAGTCTGGCTTGTATCTGGGAATGAATGGAAATAGAGTTAACTGAGTCACAGCCTCTACCAGCTCAGTTCCTTTATAAAAGCAAAGAAAAAAAAAAGTAACCACTTCCTTTAGTAAGTATTACCACTAAATGTTTAAAAAATAAACCACCATATTTCAAAATAAAGGAAACAAGATAGATGCATATATTTTATACACAGTTCTAAGTAATGGAAGAAACCACAAACCCTGGGTTTTCTAATTTGTAGCTAATATAAACGAAAAGTATTAAAATTTTAAAACCCTCACTTTTCCTTTTTAAATTAAGAAATAACTTACAAGTAAGTAATACATGACTGTTAAAAAGCTATTGTTACCTTGCATTTATTTTATAAAGTTCTGTATTAACTGACTGGTTGTAATTTTCAAGTATTATCACCTAAATTCAGAAGTATATTTTTTCTTCCCAATATGTTCCATTCTTTTACATTGAGATTTAGTAAAATAAAGACATAAAACCCCAGATATCATAGGAGCAGTCACATCTATTTAAACACACAAACATAAACACACAAAATTTGAATTCTTTCTTTAATCTTTTTCTTTCCCACAAAGTCAACTGAAAGAGAAGAAAATGGTCTCCAATGCTACAATTTCCCATAATCAAAAAGCAGAAACTTACAAGCAACCTTACTTACACAGCTGGCCCCATGCGTTGCTCCAGGAAGAATGTAGTCCCCGATTCTAATTCAAAGAACTTTTAAAGGCTGAGGCATGTAAGTAGAGCATATTTCATGGTCAAGAGTGTTCCTCATCTCAAATATTTCAGAGCAACTCTAAAGCTCCCTTGAAAGCACTGATTGTAGAACAAAACAATTACTTAGAAATTAGTTACTGATAACTCAGTTTTAAGCCGGATATTCTTTTTCTTAGTACTTTAAAACATAACTTCAATGTCAAATTTCGAAAAAAAAGAGGAATTCCGTACAGAAGCCGGTTTCAAGCAAATGACTTCCCACTTATTTTTAACCCCTGGGAGCCCTCTAGTGTCCTCTTTGCAAACAGACTCAGAAATGTCCCTTTTTGAGTGTTTGCTTAGCTTGGTGGAATGGCAGCAAGCAAACAAACACTCTGTGAAATGAGAAATAGCCCTGCCCCTTACCCTCCCCGTGTGCCTGGGGGTTAGCGCCCAGGACTCCCAGGGACCACAACTCCCCTCACTGTCTAGGCTGAGTACAGAGTAGCATCTGTTTCATTTCTCATTTGGAGGAATAATGAAGGCCTACAAGTTGCCGAAAAAGTAGGAAAGAGTTAATGCTCATGGGGGGGTGGGGGTGGGGGTGGAGAAGAGTGAGATAAAAGTGTACCTAGAGAAAGATATAATGCCCAGTAACTCACAGCACAGTAGTTCACAGAAAAGCCATGGATTCTCTTTGATTGGAGGTTTAAAAACAAAACAAATAAATTAAAAAAAATAAAAAATTTAAAAAAAAAACAGAAAGAAAGAAAAGAAAACAGGTTAGCAATTAGTTGAGATAGTTTGCATATGCAGGCACTTAGCAGGGGTTGATAGTTTGGAGGTCTCACTTATACTTATTCTGTTTGCTTCTTTGGCAAATAGACTCAGAAAGAAGAAAAACAACAGAGATTCCCTGCCCCTGCCCTCAGGGAAAGAAGGCTGTGGTATTGGAGATGCTGAGAGAGTAGTACAGTATACCTCTAAAAATACAGTGTTTTGCAGTTTTTTTTAAATGAAGAATTAGATCATGTTTAGTGAATTTGATGGCAGTGAGTTTTGTTTTGAGTTAAAAGGAACACAAAAACTTATAAATGATAAAAGGTAAAAAATTACTTTTTTTAACTGTTATGTCAATAACCCTACTCAAGCCTTTCTTCTATAAAATTTTCACCACATGATAGAGCATAAGCAACTCCTAACTTAGAGGCAATACACCTGTCTAAATTTTAGCTGAACTGCGTGAGAATTTAGGCATCAAACTCATTGTTTAATACTATAAAACTTAAAGCATACTTTAACAGCACAGAAAAAAGAAGCCTGACCATAGTGAGGTTTTTGGTAGTGTTTTTATGTTTGGTTGGTTGAGTCTTGATTTGTTGTTTGTTAGTTTGCCTTTTTATATAACTGTTTTATTATTTTCACATATTCAGAAGACAATCTGACCTGAATCTTTAAAAAATTAAAGTAAGTTTTCAGTGGAGTCACAAATATTTTAGCTATTTCTAAAGCACCCTTTTCAGTGGAGGAATGCTAAGGAAATAAATGTTGTTGTTGTTATGTGCCATCAGGTCTCTTGCTACTCATAGCAACCCTATGTACAATGGGGCTGAAACCTACTCTATCCTGGACCAACTTTACTGTCTCTGACTCACCTACCCTCATTACCCCAGCCACTGTATCAATCCATCTCATCCAGGGTCTCCCTCTCTTTCTTCATCCCTCCACCCTTCCAAGCATGATGTCCTGCAATGTCAACCAATAATTTTGGTGGGAATTTTCTTCTCCCACCAAAAAATTTTCTTTACTAAAAAAGGCCAATATATTGTAATCTATTTTAGTCATGATAGGGATTACCCAATAAATAGTTGCTACAGAGTGGTCCAGTGGGTCAAGAGTTACAACACCAACCCAAAGACAGGCAGTAAGAATACACCAGCTGCTTTGCAGGAGAAAGGCGAACAGTCTCCTTTCATGCAGATTATGTCCTTTGAAAACCTAAAGGAAAGTCAACAATGAGTCTGGAGAGTTGCTAAAGAATTGACTCCACCTCTGGGAAGTCCCATGTATGTCTATGCAGTACTGTGCTCAGAAGGGTTCCCAAGGGCAGAATTTCTGAAACAGATCACCAAGACTTTCTTCTGAGATGCCTCAGCATGGACTCAAACCTCCAACCTATCAGAAACAAAACACATTAACCATTTGTACTATTCAGGGACTCCACTATACAGATTCACCAGAGTCCAAGGTGTCTGATAGTCAGAGAATGGGCTCCAGTGAGTGGAACCATGATTTTGAATGCTCCTCATTTATTTCTAACCTGTGATTCCTTGCAGTAACTTACTTTGCGTATTTGAGCCTTAGTTTTTCCATCTCTATTGAGCCCAGATGGTGTAATGGTTAAGACTTTGTTGCTAACTGAATAGTCAGTGGATAAAACCCATGGCCACGTTGCAGGAGAAAAGGCCTGGTGATCTGCTTCTGTAAAAGATTATAAACCTATTCACGATGATTACAGTACAGCGATAACTTGTGGTTGCTTTGAGGCTGAACACTGTGACACTGATGTGTCAAATACGTTAATGGTTGGTTACCCAATGCGGACAGAGAGTGGGGTGGAGCTCACAGATTAAACAAGCTTGGAAGGAGGAGTGGCATCCACTTCCATAATAGCTTGTCTCTGGAAACCCTATGAACCTGGAGAGAGGATGAGAGACACCCAAGCGTTGAGGACTCTCCTTCATAGGGTCGCTGAGTCTCCTGCAACTCAACGGCACTTAACAACAGCAACAACAACAATAACACGATGATTAGGAATTCATTTGATGATACAAACAAAAATTCATTGTTTTTGTTATTATTGGTAGATGCCAAGAAGAAAGGAATAATAGTAATAGCACTTATCATGTAGACTTCTTCTGATTATTAAATGAGACCATGGTGATGGCATGATGATTTAAAATATTGAGCAAAGTGCTTTTATCCCTTGGATCCTATTGAACTTCTCAGAACTAGTAGGCATTTGGCAGTCACTACCAAGACATCCCTTGAACTGGCTAATGTGCTTTTCATAAAAGTCCCTTGGAGTCTGGCAGGCTGCCACACTGTCAAGATTACCTCCTTTCTTCAAATCATTCTTTAGGCAGTATTTAGAGGATCAGTAGCAGGCTAACTCTCTCTTGTGGGTCTATAACTAGTGCCCGCTTGTGGTCCATTGGGAACAATCGCCATCTTGCCTCAGCAGCCTTGGGCTTTCCAGTGCAACAATATTTCTTCCCTGGACATCGTAGACCCATATCTGATTTTGTATTAAGAGAGCAATTCCTGTCTATCAGCTCATAGTTTCTTTCAAAAACCAAACAGAAAGAAAATATAGTTGGCATGATGGTCAAGAGAGAATTTTAACTCCATTTTAGAAAACTGGACAGTGCCTTGAAAATATGTTGTCATAATGCATGCATACATAACACTTAAAATGCTATTAATATCATAATATCAAAAAGACTAATAGTCTTTAGGTTTCAAATTCAGGGATTTTCCCCATTGGCAACTTTTTTTATTAAAGGAAAGGAAGTATAAGTATAACCATCAAAATAATATATGCTCCCTTTGTATAGGCCAGGGAGCTTTTTATGCCTCGGTGAAGGAGAAAGCAGGCAGAGGTAGAAAAACAAGGTAAATAGGATTTGGAGATCTTGGTAACATTCTATTTCTTAGTCTAGATGATATTTACAAACATGTTTGAGATCATTCATTGAAGAGTTTTTCACTTTCCCAGTTGTATTTTATTCTTTATCAAAATTGAAAGAGATGGTGAGCAAACAGGTCTTTATTTTCTATTTCATATCCCCTATGCAAGAGTCTTTGAGTGGTGTAAATAGTGAAGTACTAGACTATCGACTGAAACATTGTGGTTCAATGTTTGAGGTCCAGAGGCCTCTCCGAAGACAGGCCAGGCCATCTACTTCTAAAAGCCCACAGCCTTGAAAATTCCGATTCATTTTGTATAGACAGTCATCTTGACAGTGGTCTTTGTAAGTCAGAATTGACTCACACCAAAAAAGAACAATATGCCTTAAATGTTAGACATCTGTATAGGAAAAAGAAACATTGAAAGTTACATTCTTTACAATTTTTTTAAACTTACAATTGAAGAGTGTAATTCTTAAGTCATTTTTAAAACATCAAAGAATATTACATAACTGATTCTTTAGAAAGGCTCTTTAGTGGCAGAGTTTGTAGAGAGTTGCCCTGCAAATCCAAAAACTGTGTCTTTGGGACATTTCAAATCCACCAGAAGCTCCTCAGCTTCTAGTGTGATCTACAGCCTTGGAAATCCAATGGAAGGTTGGTTGTCAGTCAGTTCAAACTCAACAGCAATGACATAGACTATGTAGAAACAACTTAGATACCTGGACATTGCTCACCTCCCAGATTTAGTTGATTTCAGGTGTGTAGGACGGAAGATCAAAGTATGGATTGCATCTCAATATCACGAAGACAAACCCCTCACCATTTTACCGATAAGCAATATCGTGTTGTTGTTGTTATGTGCCATCAAGTTACCTGCAACTCATAGAGACCCTATGTTCAACAGACCTAAAACTTGCTCTATCCTGGGCCAATCTCATTGTCTCCAACACACCTACCCCCATTTATCCAGTCATAGCACTGCTATTCCCCCACTCCTGTCAGAAGTGCTATTGCTCCCACTGAGGCTCTGGCTCTCCAATCTCCTGTGAACCCTCCTGACTCTAACAGATATGAGAAATGCAGAAAGACTTCATTAGTTGAAAGGCTAATTATTAAACTTATCCTTGCTGTTACCAGAATTACACACATTATTCCTAGTTCACTGTTGATCAGCCCCTCCCATTGATCCCCTAACCTGCGCTCACCAGTGCCCTGGCTTCTTGGACCTGGAGACAATTGAACAATGTAATCCCAGTTTTAATGAAGGGTCTTGGGTACAAGTTCTGGCCTGCTTGTCATGTGATATTTGTCTATACTTTTTGCTGTCTCTTCTATGCCTAGTCCTAGCAGCACCAAACCACTTGGTCTTGCCAAAAAAACCTCTCAGTGTGACAGCATTTGAAATGCTGTCATAAAAGTATTTAATCAGTACCAAAAAGTTTTGTAACTTTTTAAGTAGAGCTCTCTATCATGTCTTTAAAGTTTGAGTGTCATAACAGTTAACCAATTTACCACTAACTGAAAAATTGACAGTTCAGTTCCACAATAAAAGATGCCTCAGGAGATAAGCCTAGCGCTGTACTGCAAAAGATCATTCCTTACAAATGCTATTGAGCATTCGTCTATTCCAATATGCACATAGTGGGTCATGAGTTGGGATCAAGTCAATGACAACTTATCTTTCTGGTATCTTCTATATACAAGAGAAGTTACATATATCACAATAGTATGGTTTGTACCATTGCTGATGGTCCATTCGGACTCATAGTAACCCTAAAGGACAGAACAGAACTGTGCCGTAGGGTCACCACATTGTAAATTTTTACAAAAGCAATTTGCCTCCTCTTTCTCCCACAAAGCAGCTGATGCACTTGAACCACTGACCTGTTGGCTAGCAGTCAAATTTTTAACCAATAGCTTTAACTTGATGAGTCAAGTTGGAACTGACTCATAGCTGACTGTCTTTCTTGTTCATCCTTCTTTCTCTTTCAGACCCTCTAGTGGGGTTAAGTGGCAGAGAGATGTGACCTTCAGGTTAGTAGTACAATTCTCTTAAGAATTTTGTCACCAATACAATGAAGAGATAAAAAAAATGTATGATGGAATATTTGACATAATGTAGAAATGGCACATTTAATAATTCCTTCTTTAAAATAGTTTCTTCTTTAAAAAAAATGGACATTCTAAACAACTAGCCCTCTTCTTTTCATCAGTAGATATGGAAACCCTGATTACTCTACCCTTATCATCCCCACTAGAAGAGCCAGGGCCAACTGTCTCTTGGTCATTCTTGATTTAGCATAGAAAGGCTCAAGCAGTGACAATTTCTTGCCTTTGTAGAGGAGTAAAGATTGGATTGTGTCATCTGTTGATGAGTCTTCCTCTGATCCTGATGCCACATTCATTCTCATAGAGCCCAGCTTCTTGGATGCTGTTCTGTATATAGATTAAAAAGGTGTGGAGATAGGATGCCTCCCTGGAATACATCTTCCCTGATTTTAAACCAGGCAGTATTTCCTTGCTCTGTTATGATGACTACCTCCTGGTCCAAGTATAGGTTTCACATAAGCACAATCAAGTAAGTGTTCTGGGAGTCTCATTCTTCTCAGAGTCAGCCACATTTTTCTGTGATCCACACAGTCCAATGTCTTGGCATAGTCAATGCAATACAGATAAACATTCCTCTGTACCCTCTGCTTTAGCCAAGATCCTTCTAACACTAGCTATAATATTCCTGGTACCACGACCTCTTCTAAACTCTGCCTGCACATCTTCCAGTTCTCTGTTGATGTGGTGTGTCAGTCATTTTAGGATCATATTCAGCAGACTCTTGGTTGGATGCAAATTTCCACACCATTGTTGTTGTTAAGTGCCGTCGAGTAGCAGGCAACTCATAGTGACCCTATGAAGGAGAGTCCTCGATGCTTGGGGTGCTTTTCATCCTCTCTCCAGGTTCATAGGGTTTCCAGAGGCAAGCTATTACGGAAGTGTATGCCACTCCTCCTTTCAAGCTTGTTTTAATCAGGGAGCTCCACCCCACTCTCTGTCCGCACTGGGTAACCAGCCACTAATGCATCTGACACATCAGTGTCACATTGTTCAGCCTCACAGCAACCACTAGTGACCGCAGTATGGCAACTGGACACCAGGGCTATACGACCTAGAGGAATGTTTGAACAAAAACAATGAAAGACTGGCCAGAGGGCTACGGATTAAAAGTCATCCACCTTTGGCTTGGTAGCATCATTTTCTGTCCACTGGGCCAGCTGATATCTCTCTCTCTCTCTGTTGATATTGCTGTTAAGTGCCGTTGAGTCACAGGCAACTCATAGCGACCCTATGAAGAAGAGTCCTTGACACTTGGTCCACACCATTAGGTCACCTTTTTTGGAATAGGAACAAATATGGATCTCTTCCAGTCAGTTGGCCAGGTAGTTGTACTCTAGATTTTTTGGCACAACTCGAGTGCATCCAGTGTTTGTTGAAATATGTCAATTGGTATATTGTCAGTTTCTGGGGACTTGCTTTTGTGTCAATTCCTTTAGAGCAGCTTAAACTTCCTCCTTCATCACCCCAGGCTTTCGATCATGTGTTGTTCCATGAAATTCTTCTGTGTCAACCAACTCGTTTTGGTACAGTGACTCTGCGTACTTCTTCCGTCTTCTTTTGATGTTTCCTAGATCATTCAAAATTCTGCCCACAGCATCCTTAAATATTACAATTTGCTAAACAAGGTCAAGCAAAGACTTCAGCCTTCAGTATAGATTGAAGCTCAACATCAAGAAAACAAAGATTCTTACCACTCAGTCAACTGACAGCATCATGATAGATGGCAAAGAAATTGAGAATGCTTCTGCTTACTTGGTTCCACAATTAACAGTCTTAGTACCAGCAGCCAAGAAAATCTGCCTCAAGGGACCTCTCCAGATCACTGAGGAGCAATGGTCTCAGTCTGAAAACTTAGGTGCACCTGATCCAGATGATGGTCTTTGCAGTTACTTGCTATGCTTCAGAAAGCTGCACAATGACTAAGGATGATAGAAAAAGAATTGATGCCTTTGAGCTGTAGTGCTGGAGAAGAGTATTGAATATACCATGGAGTGCTAAGAAAATAAGCAGGTTTGTCTGTTCTGGAGAGGGTTAAACCAGACTATTCCTTGGAGGCAAGGATTTTGAAGCCCCATTTGACATATTTTTGACATATTATAAGGAGGGTCCAATCCTTGGAGAAGGACATGCTTGGGGTGGGGGGAACGGGGCAGTGAAAGAGAGAAAGACCCTGGATGAGATGGATTGACTCAGTGACTCGGGCAATGGCGGAAGGAAGGTGTGTCAGAATCAATGATGTTAGTTCAAGATAGAGCAGGGTTCAGAGCTGTTTTACATAGGTTCACTATGAATCGCAAGTGAGTCAACATCACATAACAACAACAACAGATTTGATAAAACTGTTTAAGTCCTTACTCTCCTTATTGGAAGGTAGTGCCTGGTACAAACTGTGCCTTTTCTCCTCACCTAAAACAAAATTTATGTAAAAAAATAAGCTAAGGAGTACATTTAAAAGAAGACAGGCACTGTAGCTATACTAGATTAAAAATGGCACATTACAAGTGAATTGAACTTACAAATAAACACTTTAAAAGTGCAGGAGAAGAAGATAGAAAGGCAGGGTCCTTTATTCATTTCTATCAGATAGTTTTGAGACTAAGTATGTCTTCCACTATGACTCAGACATGTGTGGCATGCTTGATAAGGTGCTGAGGTGTAGAAACTATAAATATGTTTTATAAACTTACAGAGAAGCAGAATTGGAAGAAACTGAACATTCACATCACATAGATTGCTCATCCACTCACCCCTCAATTACCCAGCCCTATAGATCCTAGCCCCAAGGGAAAAAGAATTGCAGGGAGATGCTGACAGAGATAGTTTTCCTATAATTCTGTGAGAAATTGAGATACCAGCACTACAGCTTTGCCTTCTTGGTGAGGAAAAATGATGCAGCTTCAAGGAGATCTCCCTTCTTACAGCATCCATTCAAGTGTCAGAAGCATTGGATGCACTGCAGCACCACTGATGTGGACCAGATAAGTTCCCATAGACCCAGCAGCAGCAAGTACAGCAGTGAGTCACCTTCAAATGACTACATATGCATAAAACATCCATAATGTTTTAAATGGGCCGTAAGAAAAGGGCCAAAAGCTTGACATTGCTGAAACACAACTGAGTGTTGTTTTGGGAGTCTTGGCAAGTCTTATTTCATGAAAGGGGAGCTAAGAGACAGTGTCATCTAAGTCACTCAGGTAGAGTGTTGGCACCCACAGACTGGTGAGAGTTGTGAAACATTCGTTATACAGCTGTTTATCATTTTGTGGCATAGTCTGTAGGAAGTTGCATTGCTAATCCAAAGGCTATACCTCTTCAGTGGTTTGACTCTACCAGCAGTTGCACTGAAGGAAGATAAGCAATCTCCTCCTGGGGGATTTACAGCCTCATCTGCCCAATGGGCAGATATGTCTTGGGGAAAGTGCAATCAGAATGCTCCATGGAGGCAAGGATGGTGAAGCTTCACTTCATATACTTTGGACATGTTGTTAGAAAAGGCTGTTCCTTAGAGAAGGACATCATGTTTACAAAGGTGGAGAGTTAGAGAAAGAGAAGAAGACCCTCAACCAGAAGAATTGATACGATTTCTGCAGCATTGGGCCTAAATGTGTCAGGGATGATAAGAATGAGTCAGGATAGACCAAAGGTTCATATCTGTCATCCATAGAATCACTATGTGTCATACTTGACTCTAGTGCATTTAACAACGACAATAACAAATCTCGTGAAGAGTCAACTCTGAGTTGGTTCAGACTCAACAGTGATGAAATGGGCTTTTTTTATTATGTCTCTCCAAGTGCCACTGGGTCATAGCTTATACGATGACACTGAACACACAAATTCTTCTTCAACCATATCTGTTTCTGGAGGCCCATCAGAAAGTTCTTGATAATACTATATCTCAAGACCCAGCTTCCATCTGTTTATTATGCCAAAGATCCTGTGGAAACAGCTTAGCTACCCTGCACAAAGCTGACCACAAAGTAAAGGAGTGTTGCCCTTAAAATATATGGCATAAATCATTCCAAGTTTAAAGCTACTGTCATCTGGAAAGACAGCTTTTAAAAAATCCTACTCATGAGAGTAATGGCTGGGTTTTAAGAGCTTGTAAGCAGCTGTCTATAATGCAATTATTGATCTCTCACTGTTCTCTCCCAATCCAGAACAAAGAAAAAGGCCAACATGTCCTGAACCAATTAGTTCAAAAGACCAGCACACCATGCAAATGAACCTCAGCTTCCATTACTCTGAGACTAAAACTAAATGATGTCAAGCTATAACTGCGGACCACTGTAAAGGAATCATAGCAGAGGATCTTAGAGTGAGAAAAATGTGGAAGAAAACTGGGGCGCGGGGGGGGGGCGGGTAATGCGAAAGGTCAAGCCTAAAAGTCAGACAGAGACTGGTGAAACCTCAAGATTATAACCGTTACTCACCCTTCAAACCTGGAATAAAACTTAAACCTGTGACTCAAATTTTATGCAAGTAACACCATGAAACCACGAACTCCTTAGAATATGCAAAAATATGAGGTAAAAAAAATCGTCATTTACCAAAGGATAAAGACCAGAAGGGAGGGTAAGGTAGGATAGAAGGGTGGAATGAAAATGAAATTTACAGGGAGAAAGTGGGGAAATCATGATTATATTGTAGATATATATAGTAATTGATATCATAAAATGTGTTTGAATGAAAGGAAACCTAATTTGCTTTATTAGTTTCACTCACATCACAACTGAAAAAAATTCTTTTTTTTTCCACAGTGTGGAGTTTATTAGGGAAGTCAAGAGGCCACAACTCATGATAGCAACGAGCAACAGTGTACAGTCAATAAACACACACGTTCATATCAGACAATGTTGACAGGCTATACAGGTTGGTAATGCAATAAACCATACCATCCCTCATTCCTCCAGCAAGCTTGGATGAACATTTGGTTCTGATTCATGGAACAATGATCCCAAGTCTAAAACATGCAAATAAACTAGCAACAGCCCCAAGTCGGAGGCAAGGATTTTGAAGCACCATCTCACATGGATTTTGTAGCACCATGTCACATAGTTTGAGCTGCTAACCTAAAGGTCAGTGGTTTAAGTCTACCAGTCACTCCACAGGAAAACAATGATGCAGTCTGCTCCCATAAAGATTTACAGCCTTGGAAATTTTATGAGGAGATTCCACTCTGCTTTACAGAGTCTGTAGGAGTTGGAATCATCTTCTTCTTTTTTTTTTCTATATTTTATTAATTTTCATAAACATTTACAGAGATTTGGGGTTTCCATTCATTCATTGTTGCACTATTCTCTCTACCCTCCTCCCAGTTTGTTCTTGTCCAAAAAAATTAAACTCTACATGAATCACAGTCACATAAAAATTTAAAAATGGAGTTAAATCTTCAGAGTTCTAGTAGCATAGTGTGTTGCCTGTTGGATTACTAAATAAAAGGCCAATAGTTTTAATCTACCAGCTGCTCATAAAATGGACTCTCTCTGCTCATAAACATTTATAGCCTTGAAACCCAATGAAAGGTAGCCATGAGTTAGAATCAACTGAATGTGAGAGAGTTGAATTTATCTACACCTAAATCAATTGCCTCTAATTTCAGACTTTCATGCACTATAAAAGATATTCTCAAATTTTGACCCTGAACTAGTATTGTCAGCTTCACCTGGAAATTTATTAGCAATGCAAATTCATGGATTCCAATCCCATATCTATTGAATTAGTAACTGGGGGAGGGCTTTGTAATCTATAACCTCTATAACAAATCTTCCAGTAATACTGCTACTTGATGAAGTTTGAGGACTATTGCCTCAATTGAGAAAATAAGATGCCAAAAAGGACAGAAGCAAGTGAAAAAGATGTATATCAGCTCAAAGTAACATTTTCAATTTAACCAGAGTAGTTCAATACTTCACTCTGATATTTCATCCACAATTATTTCTCAAAGAAAGTCATAGCATATAGATTCTTGGAAAAGAAGTAATTTGAGAGTGACTGTAAAAAACAATCTTTGGGATGAAACCCAAGAGCAGACATGACTGAGTATGGAGGAATTGCCAAAGGACAATTGCTGGAAGAAATAAAATTTTCTCCATGCCAACTCCAGTTGTGCAGAAATGTCTTATAGTAAAATCCAAAAGACGGTCATCATATCCTTGTGGTCTCATTATCTGTTTTTGTTCTGTGCTGCACAGTGAGAACCAACTCATAGCTGACTCTCAAGTGATTTGTTCAGAGTTTGTAAATCATATGGGAGGAGGTTGCTCAGTGTAGCTAGTGGCGTCAAACTAAGTGCCTTTGGGTTGTTAATGTAACTCTATCCCATAGGCCTCCAGAGCTCCCTCATTACTTGTATTGTACCCCAAAATATAAGCATAAAATATTTATTTATAAAGCTGAAATGAGTTATGGAAATAATAAGAATAATAAAAAAACAGTATAAATCAATTGAAAACACAAAAGAAAAGTAAATATTTTTATGACAAAAAAGCACATACTCTTGTTAAATATATAATACACATTGATTCCCCAGTGGAATACACATTATTTTGTAGTTCTTTGGGAAATGAATAAATTCTAGATTAAGGTAAACCACCAACTGAGAGGTTCTTTGTTTTCTCTTTTTCCTAATTGCTTACAATATGGCTATAGCCACATAAAATAGCCTATGATAATAAATTCTCACTTAACTGTATGGTATACCAAGGAATTTGAGAACAACAAAGTTGTTTGTTATGTTTTGGTTTTTTTAAATCTTGCCTGGCTGCTTTTACAAGATATTTCATTTCGCTCAGTGGTCACATCTGAGAAATTGAGATCTTTTCACTGGTTCACAGAGTTGTTCTACAAATTATTGCACTTTAAATATGAAGCATTTAAGCACAGAATTCAATAATAAAAAGCCATTATTACTAATTCACTTGTTTTCTTTGTTCTTCAAAGATGATGACTCCTGAATTTTTCTTTTTAAGAAAACACTGATGAGTGAAACTCACTCATAAGCACACAATTCCAAGTTCAAGAAATCGTTGTTACTGATTGTGTTAGTGAGCTGGTGCTACTTAGTTCTCTAGTACTGCTACAACAGAGATACCACAAATAGATAGCTTTACCAGACAGAAATGTCATCTCTCCAGTTTCAGAGACTCAAAATCCCAATTCAGATTGTCAGTAAGGCAAGGCCTGCTCTCTTTCTGCTGGTTGAAGAAGAAAGTCATAGTTTCTTTGAAATCTTGACATTCCACAGAGCTGTCTACGTGTCTTGACCTTCCCCAATGTCAAAGAGCATCATCACTCAGGCGCTAAGATCTAAAATGAAGTACTCCACTCCTAGTGATTCTTTCTTGATGATATTGAAGTTCTCCCCCTAAGCTTGTTTTTCTCTGCTTTTATGTCTAATAACACAAAAGGTATTACAGGTCTCACCCTAGCGAAAAACTCCTTATATTGAGCTGCAGCTCTGATGAGATTAAGCAGTATTGTATTATATTCTACCCTGCCAAAAGAACAAACAAATTTGTTTTGGAGGAAATGCAACCAGGTTCCTTAGAGGCATGGATGGTGAAACTTTGAATACATTGCCAGAGAGAACATGCTGGAAAGAGATAGGTCCTTGGAAAAGGGCATCATTCTCAGAAAGATAGAGAATCAGAGAGAGAAGAAGGCCTGCAACAAGATAAATTGACACAATGACTTTAGCTATGGCCTCTGAGCATATCAGAGATAGTGAAGATGCTGAAAGATAGCACAAAGTTCAGATCTGTTGTTCTTAGGCTCACTAGGAGGCATTCAGTCAGTTGACAGAATGACACCTAACAACAACAACAACACATATTCAGTCATTAATTATTTTACAACTATTGAGTCATCAGTTTATGGAGGACTATTACATAGCTTCCATATTGAGAAATTGTTGTTGTTATGTGCCACTGAGTTTCCTGCAAGCCTATGCACAGTAGCTTTGAACCCTGCTCTATCCCGAACCAGTCTCACTGCTTCTGACACACCTAATCCCATTATCTCAGTTACTTTGTTAATCCATCTTATCCCAGGTCTACTCCTCTTGTGCTGTCCCTCCACCATTCCAAGCTTGATGTCCTTCTCCAAGGACCGATACCTCCTGGCAACATACCCTCCCTAAGTATATGAGACAGAGCTTCAAAATTCTCATTTCTAAAAAAAAAAATTAAAAATAATAATCTGACTTCTAAGGAGCAAGTTGGTTTCACCCTTTCCAGGACAGACCTGTTTGTTTTCTTTGCAGTCAATGATATGTTCAAGACTCTTCTCAAGCACCACAACTCAAAGGCATCAATTCTTCTTCTGTCATCCTTAGTCATCATCCAGCTTTCTGATGCATAGCAAGTAATTGCAAAGACTGTGGTCTGGATCAGGCACACCTTAGTCTCCAGACTGGCATCATCGCTTTTTAGCACTCTGGAGAGGTCTCCGACAGATTTTCCCAATGCAATTAGTCTTTTGTTTTCCTGACTGCTACCTCCAAGAGTGTTGGTTGTGAAACTAAGCAAGATGAAATTGTTAACACTTTCCTCTCAATCTATCATCATGCTGCCAAGTGGCCCAATGATAAGAATCTTTGTCTTTATGTTGAATTTCATTTAATATTTAAAATATTTTGAGGGATACACAATCTAATCCATGATACTTATAGGGTAAATTATTCCTAATTTACCTTACTCTTTCTTTAAATATAATCAGAAATGTGTTCTACTTTAAAGTCCTATCTTTAATCTTTTAAAGCAAAAAACTGTGAGGCTACAGTAAGGTGGACACCTAACAATGCAACTGAAATGATGAAGCATTTGCTATAGAAGGTATTAAGTGGATAATACACTGAATAAGTTTCTCCTATATAATTTCACATCTTCAGGCTAATGAGACACTCTCACTCTAGACCTCAGGCAGTGTTATCAGAACAATAGTGATAAATAAGAGTTATTTGAAATTCTTATTTTAATAATAATAACATTTTATAAGTGTGTTATGACATTAGATGAATTAATGCATGAAACCCTGACTACGTCACACCATCCCAGATATGAACTTGTCATTACTAGGACTTTGTGGTTGAGTTAAACTGAACTTAAATACATACACTGTCATTTTACATATGTGATAGGACAAAAGAGTATTCAGAGATGATCATATCCAGTAACACATTAATCAGGGGCCTACTGGCAAGTGTCTCTCTAATCTGGAGCAATGTGTGATGCCGTGTCTGTAGACATCTGCATTATTCTTTTTTTTCTCTTAAAACATTTTGAAGGAAATATTTTTAGTATTATAATTTAAAAAATCAGAGATATCAATTCAGAACTAAATTAGACTCGACCCTCACGTGGCTTTCTGAGGCTCTAAGTTGCACAGGAGGAGACTGTCTATCTTTCTCCTATGGAGCCACTGGTGCTTTCAAACCACCAGAGAAGTATTACCTCTGGGTTAGAAGTCAAACTCCCTACATATAAAATGCCGTAAGCACTGTCAAATCACTTGGGTGCAGCAATGAGAAAGGAATACTTGGTCCAGCATTCAAAGAGCCGATAGATTTCTACTTTATCATTTGGTAGAATGAATTCCCTTATGAAACTTTCAGCAGCTCGGTCTATTCCCCACCTTCTTCCTCATCTATCACTCTTAGAAACTGCCCAAACCTATCAGACATGCCTACTTCCATGTCATAACTATTCTCATTCAATTGTAGCTCAATATCCTTTAGAAGATCCATGTACATACAGCTTCAATTATGACAGTTCTCAGTGATAGAGAGGAAGATGGATTTACAGAGTGACTATAGCAATGGGCTCAAGTATGTCAGAGATGATGAGGATAGCAGAGAAAAGGACAAGGTCCAGGTCTGTTGTTCATAGGGTTGCTATGAGTCATACTCCACTCAACCACATATAACAACAATCATCTCAATTCATCTCTGTCAAATAATGATACAGAGATAGTTAGGTGGTTTCATAGATTTTTGTGTATTATCAAGTAGGATTGACCCATAGCTGAGCCTCTAATACATTTTCAGAGGCACTTAATCACACAGGAGGAGATTGCCCATCCTACTATGGAGCAGCTGGTGGACTTGAACCATATGCCTTTGGAATTGCAGCACAGATTCTTTCCACTAAGCTACCAGAGCGCCTTCATTTTCTTTTTATGAATAAATTAGTTATTAATCATATATGCTTATGGGGAAAAAACATTTTTATTTATTGTTCTTGGGGAAGCATAAAGGTATTTCCTTTGCTTAAAAGAAAAAAGAAGTATTTAGCTTTACTTGGATTTCAGATAAATAAAAAGTTTTTCTTCCAAATTATGAAAAATTTCTAAAATAAATAAAATTTTAATTAAGTGTATTTCTGCAATCATATTTTTACTGTCTAAGAAACTTGACTTATCTAAGTTTATATCTACACGTTATTATTTTCCATTTTCTATGGAAAGCTCATTTTCAAGTGTCAAATGTGTAACTCTGCATCAATGGTATGGCAGGACAGCTACTTCCAGGACTTAAAACTATGCCCAGGATAAAATAGAAAAAACCTAAATAGTCCATGTTTAGAAGTTAGTTCATTAGAAAGGAAACAACCTTAAGTTTACTTCTACATGTTGGCATCATTATTATGATTAAACATAAGAAATAACCAAGCACACAAAGAAAGTGAGAGAAATGTTATATTTTAATAAATATATCAGTTAATTTTATATAAAATCAAAAGCCATATTTATTGTCAACAAGTGAATTCTGATTCATGGTAACCCATGTGTCTTGGAGTGGAATTCTTCTACAGATTTTCTTGATTGTAATCTTTATGAAAGCCGTTTGTAAGGCATTTGTTCTGCAAAGCCAAGAGATGGATTTGGATCACTAACCTTTAAGTTAGCAGCCAATAGCAAACTGTTGGAGCTACCTAGGCTTCAAAAGTGAACACAAAGCAGAGACTAAAAATTAAGTAAAATATTTAAACAAAAATAAAATTATAAAAGTATTTTTTTTAATTCTGTGCATAATTTTTTGTTGTTGTTTTCCCTGGGCACAACAGTGTGGTGTTAAGGGGTTATTGTTCAAAATAGCTTCCCTAGCTATTGACTTTGACTTTATCCTGGGGATAGGCAAAAATGCATGATTAGAGGGTGTCAGTTGACCCACAAGGGCATTGGTGAGTCTCTCTACTAAATTGAGACAATTCTGTTACAAATGTGGAGAATCTTACTAGCAGCAGCAAAGAAGCACAGAATATAATACCTACAGTAGAGTAACATAAGCCAATAGTAAAGAACCAGAGACCCAACATGAAACAGATTGTTTCCCCCAAAACAGAGTTAAGAGCCTTTGCCCAAGTTTGTTGAAAGAATTGGGGGGAGCACCATAATTTGCAGGACTAAGAGCTTTGTAACAGCGGCCTAAAGTCTAGAGTCTGTAGGCTGAGGCGCCTGGCATTTTAGAAGTTGTCCTGACTGAGTGATTATATTGGCTACCAATCTGAATCCTAGACTTTAGACTTACCTAATATGATTCTGCTAGTCTATGAACTTTTAGAAAAGATGAAAGTTACACAAATGTTCAGGTCTTTTGTTCATAGGGTCGCTATGATTCGTCTATGACTCAATGGCACGTAACAACAGCAAAAATATGATTCTGATAGTCTAAGTGTGCTCTATTGTACATAGGGTTTTTGAAGGCCTGTTATTTCAGAAGTGGGTAGCCAATCTCTCTTCCTGTTTGTCTTAATTTGAGTGGTCAGATTTAGAATAGTATCTGACAGACAAGCATTTTACAGAAAGGAGCAGATGAAAGACATTTCCCCAATTATAGAAGCAACCAATAGATTCAGTGTTGCTATTCACCCTTGGCACCTGTGTCTTGACCCAACTCTTTCCCTACTCCACCAGCATCCCCTTCCACTCCCACCTATGCCATTCAACATCTCTCTCCACTTATCTAGTCCTTGATAGGATGGCTTCAATCTCAAGCTGTCTGAACTTCTGTGATTCCAAACACCTCATGCTGATGCCAGTTTCTTATGCTGTGGCCAGTATCTCTTGAGTTTAGGAGCCTTTAAGTCCAAATACCATGTACTAATGTTAGGGAAGGCTTCATATCTCAGATAGTTCTGAGAATTCTAGATGATCCAGAATATTAAGTGATCCATGAAGCATTAAAAGAAAATGGAAGAAGTATACAAAGTCACTATACCAGAAGGAATTAGCTGACACAGAAGAATTTCATGAAGCCATATTGAGCAAAAGCCTGTGGAAGGAAGAAGTTCAAGCTGTTTTGAAAGTATTGGCAAAAAAGAAGGCTCCAGGAATTGCCGGCATAGCAATTGACATAATTCAACAAACACATTCTTCCCTGGACGTGCTCACTAAGTGTGCAAAGATATCTGGAGGACAACCACCTTGTCAACTGACTGGAAGAGATCTATATTTGATCCCATTCCAAAAAAAGTGACCCGGTGGAGTGTGGAAATTATCAAACAATATCATTAATATCACGTGCAAATAAAAGGCTGCTGAAGATTATCCAAAAATGACAACAGAGAACTGCCAGATGTGCAGCCTGGGTTTAGAAGAGACCATTGTACTAGGGATATTATAGCTAATATTAAATGAATCTTGACTGAAAGAAGAGAATACCAGAGGAATGTCTGTGCTTCATTGACTAAGCAAAGGCTTTTGACTGTGTGGATCACAACAAACTATGGCTGACTCTGAGAAGAATGGGAATCCCAGATCATTTGATTGTGCATATACAAAACCTATACTTGGACCAGGAGGCAGTGGTCAGAACAAAGAGACTTTAGTTGTTGTTGATTGCTGTCATCATGGCTCACAGCGACGCTATGAACAAGAGGTCTGAAGCCTTTTTATAACTATCATCCTTTCTCCAAGTTCATAGTTTCCAGAGGCATGTAGTTTAGGAAGTGGATGCCACTCCTACTTCCAAATCTGTCTTAAAATGGGAGCTCTACCAAACACTGTCCATCATAGGCAGCCTTTATGGCATTTTACCCCCCAGTGACACAAGGTTCAGTATCACAGCAAACCCAGATTACCTCAGCACAGCAAACTGACAGAGGAATGCTATTCAACTAACAAGAATGTTCCTCTAAAATAAAATAACACTAGACACTAGGGCCCAATAGAATTTCTAATATAAGTGGGATATATATATGTATATATATCATAAGGCCTGAAGCCTTTCTATAACTATTGTCCTACTGTCATTTCTCTAAGTTCATAAGGGCTTCCAGAGTCATGTGGTTTAGAAAGTGGATGCTACTCCCATTTCCAAACCTGAATCAATCTGGGAGTTCAACCAAACATTGCCCATGACAGGTGACCATTATGGTATTTGACACACCTATGGCACACTTGTTCCAATATGGCATTTGAGACCCCAGTGGCACAAGGTACAGTACCATAGCAAACCCAAATTATCTCAGCACAGCAAATTTGCCAAAATGCTGTACAATTTAGAAGAATGTTCCTCCAAAATATAGTAATAAAGGATTAAAATATAATCCCTCGGACCTAACTTTCAAATATAAGGACCCTCCAAGAGGTCTTGTTGACTCTAAACAAGAGGCTTAAATAAAAAACAACCAAAGAATCCACACAGATCCTCAACCAAAACAAGACCACCATCTTACAGAGTATAATTCCCTGTACTAAAAAATAGAAACAAGGGCCTATATGTTGTTCTTGTTGTCAAGTGCCCTCGAGAGTAGCTGTATGATCCTATAAACAAAAGACCATAACTCTGTTCTATAATTATTGTCCTTTCTCATAATTACATACATACATATTTTTCCATACACATGTATTTTTATGTGTTTTACCGCATAAAATGTGTGATTCACTAGCTAATAAGTTTCTGATGAAAAGATTGTTTTTTTAAAAAAAAACCAGCAGTTTAGGTAAAAAGAAGAAGTGTAAAAAGTATTGGAGTTAATGGTTTATCTTTTATACTGGAAGGTATATGAGTCCGTGGAGAGAGGACATTATGCTTGGAAGTATGGAGAAACAGAGAAAGACAGGAAGACCATCAATGAGATGGATTGATTCAGTGACTGTGGTACTGAACCCTCATGTGTCATGTGTGTCAGAGACAGTAAAGTTGGCACAAGACATAACTGTTTTCAGGGCGGTTTACACAGGGCTGCTATGAGTCTCAAGCGACTCAATGTCACATAACAACAACAATATGATTCTGTGTGGCCTGTAAGCTATTGTAATTAATTTTGTATACAGTAGAGCAGGAAGATTGGCATTGGAATTAGTAGGAATAAATGCAAGAGCATAGAGGACATATCTGACTTCATGGGAATTGGTTTTGTGTCATGGATGTTGTTGATGTGGACAGTTATCCTTTGTGTACTTAGTGAAGATCAGATATGGCCATGACCATACCCAGGTGGCCATTGCTCTTTTACAACAGTGTAACTAGCCTTGAACTAAACTTTTTTTTTATTAATATATTTTTATTGGGAAAAACATATTGGGGATACAAGGAGGTTAGGGTTGGGGGCAGAAGGGTGAGGATGGGCCAGGATGCAGCCGCAGATCTCCACAGTTTGGTTGGTGGGTGGAGCAGGTGAAGGAAATGATGAGGGTCCAGTGGGGACCAGATGCTACAGAGGAATGACAAGCATTTTCCAATAATAATTAAACCAACTGTCCTATTGACTTGGGAATTGGATGCTGACTCTCTGGCTTCCTTATGCTGAACAGGGGTGTAGATATAAAGGGGGGAAGGGAGGACGCTTCATCACCTCACTGGTGGTCTTGGGTTACAGCTTCTTGCCTTCTTGCTCCTGAGGGCCACGACGGTTCACCCCGAGCCGGGGGCCAAGCGCAGCCTGCCTCGGGCAGAAGGCCATGACGGCTCGCCCCGGGCAGAGGGCCGAGGGCAGCCCACCCCGGGCAGAGGGCCGCGTTGGCTCGCCCCAGGCAGAGGGCCGAGGACAGCCCGCCCTGGGCAGAGGACCGCGACGGCTCGCCCCGGGC